>NC_080166.1:95991640-96224140 GCF_950295315.1 Erinaceus europaeus
CGGGATGCGGCATCATCTAAGTTCATTTCCCACGTTTACGCTCGACCGGACCTGCCAATATACGCGGATATCTTCGCCCACCCTGTCCAACGCTTGACGTCTCGTCACCCAATCTGGTCCCCTACGCCTACACTGAACTTCTCTGTTCCAGTCTCTTGGAAACAGAGTTGGCAGTCCGCTGAGGTAAAGAACAAACGCCTCATCACAGACCCCTGCAAGCATCAACCCGGCTTTGACCGAGCACGTTATGATTGGGCCCTCCTCAATCGCTATCGAACAGGCCATGGCCAGTGCGCCGCTATGTTCCATCGCTGGGGAGCCAGAGACGACCCGAACTGCCCCTGCGGCTACAGACAGACTATGACCCACATAGTCAACGACTGCCACCTCTCCAGATTCAAAGGAGGTCTCGAAACTTTACATCAGGCTCAACCTGACGCTATTGACTGGCTAGGGAAGAAGGGCAAACGCTAGAAGAAGAAGCTCTGGTAAAGGTTGTTCATGGCTGTAGAGGGGTCTGTAAGTTTACCGGCTAGCAGAGTCACACGTGTTCAGTTCCCAGGAGAAGTAGCCATGTCTGATGGATACCTGGTGCACCTCCGTCGAGATGCTCCTGACCAGGAGAAGCAGCAGCAGCCAAAGAGTCCAGTACTTTATACCTTCCCTTTTCTGTGTGTCCTGCCTCAGGCTGACATCATTCGTATGCTAATAGTTCTAAACTCCTGTTGGGGTCACAACAGGTGGGCTTTCATGGCTGAGTGAGCTGATCTTGATACTCATATAGGGCCTAGTGCTCAGGAGGGTCCAGCTCTTTCAGTGTTCTTTTGTCACCATTCTGATAACCTTAATCATGTTATCTTTGAACTTAGGCTTTGGATGGCAAGTCTGAGGAAGCAGTGCAATATTATTTGGGAGAATATAAGACATGTACATGTGTTCTGCTGTTCTTTGCCACCTCTTACACAGGAAGCACCTATAATGCCCTGTGAGTATGACAGATCTGCAGACCTACAATGTGGGAGAAAGACCAAGGGGGCAGCAGTAAGTATGTGGTACCTGTGACTGTCCCAGCAGGCTGTTTCTCCTTAAATGAGAACTTGCTTCAAATTCTAGAGGAAGTCGAAGGCATTCTAAGTAACATGGATCATCAAGAGACCTGATCATAGCTTTTCTTATTATAACTTAATATAACAAGCTTTTGTTGCAGTAACTTTCATTTTAGTCAACTACTTATTCCAAATTGATGACAGAGAAAGAAAAACTAGAGCTCTGAGAGGTGGCACAGCTGTAGAGCACAGGACCTGCAAGCATGAGGTCCTGTGTTTGATCCCAGGTCCCACATTTGCCCGAGTGAAGCTCTGGTTTTGTCTCATGTTTAATTTTATTAATATTTGTTTATTTATTGGATAGAGATAAGAGACAAATTGAGAGGGAAGGGGGAGATAGAGAAGGAAAGAGAAAGAGAAACACCCTCAGCTCTGCTTCACCTTTTGCAAATCTTTCCTCTTGTAGGTGAGGTCTGGGCGGCTTGAAACCAGGTCCAAGGGTGTGATGTGTGCACTCAACCGGGTGCACCACCATGTAGCCCCTGGTTCTGTCTTGCATTAATGAATGAATAGACAAAGGGAAAACTAGACAGATCCACAGTTGAGAGAGTTGATAGAATGAATATGAAGAATGGAGAGGGGAGCAGCTGCTTTAGTTTCATGCATCATTTTCACATACATGAATAGCCATATATATTTGATAGAGGAAGAGAAACTGAAAGGGAAGACATTGGGAAGGAAGGGAGAGAGAAGGAAGGACACCTGCAGCACTGCTTCACTGTGAAGCTTCCCTCCAAATAGATGGGCACTGGGGGCTTGAACTTGGGTCCTTGGATGTGGTAATGTGTGCTCTCTACCAGGTGTATCACCTCTAGTTTTTCTGAAGACTTATTTTATTTATAATATATGAGAGAAATGTTAAGCCGTCTCTCTGGTACATAGCATGCTGGATGCATAGCATGCTGGGTGTTGAACCAGAAACCTCAGGCATGCAAGTCTGATTTTCAGCTGAGCCATCTCCCCACCTGCCACATTTGTGAGAACTAAATATATATATATATATATATATATATATATATATATATATATACATGTTCATGCTATGAAACACAGATTGTATAACTTCAGTTGTTTCTGCATAGAAGTTTAATTTCACTTTAGATTGTGTAATATATAAGCCATGAATAAAATTCATGTGAATGCTTTTTAAAAATGTTTATTTTAATGAGAGAGAGAAAGAGAGAGAGAGAGAGAGAGAGAGAGAGAGAAGGTGGTAGGGATAGAGATAGAGATAGACCAGACACTGTTCAGCTCTGACTTATGGTGATGCTAAGGATTGAACCTGAGACCTCAGAGTTTCAGGAATGAAAGTCTCTTTGCATGACCATCATGCTATTACTCCAGCCTCCTTTAAATGTATCACTATGAAGGAATAAAGGATATTAGTGGAGGCCCACAGAGGTCTAGACATTTTCTGAATGTTCCATACAATAACTCAGTTTTGTTAAGGATTGATTATTTTTAAATTTTTAAAAAACATTTATTTCCTTTTTGTTGCCCTTGTTATTTTATTGTTGTTGTAGTTATTATTGTTGTTGTTGATGATGTTGTTGTTGGATAGGACAGAGAGAAATGGAGAGAGGAGGGGAAGACAGAGAGGGGAGAGAAAGAGAAAGACACCTGCAGACCTGCTTCACTGCCTGTGAAGAGACTCTCCTGCAGGTGGGGAGCCGGGGGCTTGAACTGGGATCCTCATGCTGACCCTCGCCACGTGCACTTAACCCTCTGTGCTACCACTCAACTCCCTTTGAAATTCTTTTTATTATCTTTATTTTTTTATTTACTGGATAGAGACAGCCAGAAATTGAGAGGGAAGGGAGTGATAGAGAAGGGGAGACAGAGAGACACCTGCAACACTCCTTCACCTCTTGCAAAGCATTCTCCTTGCACGTGGGGACTGGGGGCTCGAACCTGGGTCCTTGTGCACTGTAACATGTATGCTCAACCAGATGCAACACCATCCAGCCCAAGGACTGCTTTTTGGTTAATGGTATTTTTTGAAAAAATATTTTTATTAAAAAAATAAAATAATTTTTATTAATGGTGGTTTACAAGATATTATTACACAATATAGTTCCACATCACACCCGCAACCCCAATTCTGTGTCCCTACCCTCTCAACAACAACCACCATAGTTCATATGAAGTCTTAGAAACAGTTTTCTTGCTTCTGATTTGTTTTTTATTACTATTTTGTTTGTTTTTGCAAGCTCATCTGTATCAGTTCTCTAGATTCCATATATGAGTGAAACCATCTAGTAGTTGTCTTTAATCTCATTTATTTCATTAAGCATAATCACCTCCGGTTCCATCCATACTGTCCCAGAGGGACACAATATCATCCTTTTTTTTTTTTTTTTTTTTTTGTAAATAGAAAACACTGGCAAAACCATAGGATAAGAGGGGTACAACTCCACACAGTTCCCACCACCAGAACTCCATATCCCATCCCCTCCCTGATAGCTTTCCTATTCTTTAACCCTCTGGGAGTATGGACCCAAGGTCATTGTGGGATGCAGAAGGTTGAAGACCTGGTTTCTGTAATTGCTTCCCCAATGAACATGGGCATTGACAGGTCGATCCATACTCCCAGCCTGCCTTTCTCTTTCCCTAGTGGGGCAGGGCTCTGGGGAATCGGAGCTCCAGGACACGTTGGTGGAGTTGTCTGTCCAGGGAAGTCTGGTTGGCATCATGCTAGCATCTGGAGCCTGGTGACTGAAAAGAGAGTTGACATATAAAGCCAAACAAGCTGTTGACTAAATATCATCCTTTTTGACTGGAGTAGTATTCCATAGAGTATAACTTCTCGATCCAGTCATCTGTCATCTGTCAGTGGGCATTTAGGTTTCTTCTACTCCTTGGCTTTTGTGGATAATGGAATTAAAAATATAGGGTGTATATTTCTCTTCAAATAAATATTTGTAGTAACTCACTTCAGACTCTCTTATTCTTGAAAACAAGATATTGTTGGCAAGTTATAACCACGTCAGCTTTCCAGGTTTTGGGCAGGGTCAAAGCTGGACAAAACCCATGGACATCAGGATATCACAACTATAGAGGGAAGGATTGGAAAACATGGCCTCAAAAACATCCATGTGTGATGACATCAAGAGACTGAAAAGATCTAAAATGTAAGATGCCTGACAGGAAGGAGGCTGAAGAGTATACTTCTCAAAGGCATGTGACTTAACTTCATTGCAAACATCAGTTTTGGTTTGAATCTGCTAAGCAGTAAGGGATAGTAGAAAGCAAGCAATTTTGATGACAGTTAATTTTTGTTATTCATGCTAGCTATGGGCTATAAAGTTAAGCAAACACTGAATTAATGAATACTGGATGATTGGCCCTGGGGAAGATACAGTGTTAGGTTCCTGTCAGCCTGTGGCTACTACATGTTCATCAACTGATCAGTACCTGACTTTGTTAGTATGTGCTCTTCTTTTTAAAGACATCTTACGTAATATTGGGCTCACAGCCAAGAATGCTCCAACATGCCTGCACAAAACTTAACTCACACCTGTATTTTTCTGTGAAATGTATCAGACCTCTTTGAGTTCAGGAATGCTACATAGAGCTTTGCCATTGTGATTAAGGCCATGTTAAACAGCACAACCACCATCAATAAGCTCAGTAAATTTGAAAAACACGGTATTAAATAGACTGTGGAAAAGATCCTTTCTATTTTATTTTTTAACAAGAGCACTGATCAGCTCTGGTTTGTGAAGGTGTGGATGATTAAATCTGGGACTTCAGAGCCTCAGGCATGAGAAATTCTTTGCATAACCATTATGCTATCTACCCCCACTCAAGGCTCTCGGGGGCTATAGGGGAGTCTGGTGCCAAGAGGCCACGAGGGCACAGAGAAGACACCAAGCTCAGACTCCTAAGCAGGGGCACGCAGAGGATGCACTTTTCTAGAACTTTATTATTTTTTAAATTTTTGTTTATTTTATTTGAAAGAACAGAGAGAAAGTTGTTGTATGCTTTACATTGGGTTCTAGTTCTCCCCCGCCAAGAGAATTGGATCAGTCCTGTTAGTTTCCGGCCTGCTTGGCCCCGCCCCGGGGGCCCCGCCCCGGGGGAACCCCGAGAGAGCGCCAGAGTGCCAGAGTGCCAGAGTTGCAGAGTATGAGAGAGTGCCTGCGCCGCCGCAAAGAGACAGCAGAGTTCTGTTTGGTGATTAGTTTGGTTTAGTTTATGAATCATTGTTCCTGAATAAAGAAATACAGCTTCCCTGCCCAGCCGTTATCTCTGCGTCTCTGTTACCCGCCCGTGAAGCAAGCCCAGCCTGCTAGAGGCCGCCGAATTTTAACAACAGAAAGTGAGAGGAGAAAAGGACAGAGAGGGTGAGAGAGAGACAAAGACAGACAGACAGGGTGATACCTGTAGCACTGCTTTACCTTTTTTGAAGCTTCCTCCCTGCAGGTGGGGACTGGAGGCTTGAACCCAGGTCCTTGTACACTGTAACCATGTGCGCTCAGTGAATGTGTGTCACTGGCCCTCTTAGTGTTGATCTTTTTTTAAAAAAAATTTTTAAAAATTTATTCCTTTTTGTTTCCCTTGGTTTTTTTTTTATTGTTGTAGTTATTGTTGTTATTGATGTTGTCGTTGTGGATAGGGCAAAGAGAAATGGAGAGAGGAGGGGAAGACAGAGAGGGGGAGAGAAAGAGACACCTGCAGACCTGCTTCACTGCCTGTGAAGTGACCTCCCTGCAGGTGGGGAGCCAGGGACTCAAACTGGGATCCTTACATCAGTCCTTGTGCTTTGCACCACATGCACTTAACCCATTGTGCTACTGCCCAACTCCCCTTAGTAGTGATCTTAACATAGTATATACATATATTGATTTTCAATGATGCTTGCCTAAAGCTTATATAATGTTACACAGCAGTGTTACTCCAATTAAAAAAAGATAGGCATTGGCAAACTATGTATTTCTGCTCTGAGATCTTATTTTGATTATCAGTTTTGTATCAATAAACATTTCTCAATCACACAGAGTTCCTTTAGATGAAAAAGGAAAGAATGGCCACCAAGAGTGGTAGTAGATTCCTAGAGTTGGCACCAAGCCCCAGCAATAACCCTGATGGGATGGGAAACCAATCCTGCATTTCCTCTCAGAATAGGAGGTCATTGTGTAGGCCACTCCCTGGGCCTTTGAGGCTGATTGCCAAGGGGCCTAGACATGACCTCTTCTTTACACCTTCCCTGCAGCCCTACTCACTCCCCCACCCTCTCCCAACTAAAGGAAATAATTTGTTCAATTCTTGAATCATGTCTTCACACTGAAGCTTTTCTATACTAGCATCTTTTTATTTGGAAATGAAAAAAAAAAAAACTCTTAATAGCAGCTAGGAGAAACATTCAGAGGGAAATTCAATGTCATAGGGTTGACTCTTTCCTTCATTCATGCTCTGCAGCTGTGATTAACTCAGCCCAGACCACCCTCTGCTGTTTCCTGTTGCTTAATTAAGACGGATCTCAGAATCTTCTCCCACTTGGTTCAGGCAGATGCTAAAGAGTCTTTTCAACAATTAGAGATTAGAGCTCCCCAAGTATTCCCTTGCTGCTTTTGCTGGAGTCGAAAAGAATTTAGTGGCTGAGTACCAAGATGTGCTGACAAAAAACAGACAAACAAACAAACAAAATCTCAGTCTGGAGTGACTGAGAATTATAATAAAGTTTGTTGTGGTCCTTTATGACCTATGTCAGGTAGTAAGTGTCACAAGAAGACAGAAATTATCTTGATTTACATAGTTATTAAAAACACTAATTTATTCTTTTATATGTCTATCAGCAGGAACTATGAGATGGTGCACTCCATTTGAAAAACTAACTTCATATCCTTTGAGCAAGTTCATGGGCCAAAGGCACAGCAAATGTAATTTGAGTCTGGGGACAGAGTAACTACTGTTGCCATCTGGTCACCCATTCTTGATCTGAATTTAAACCTCTTCTGTGTTTTTAGCACTTAGAAGGTATCTTAGTTGACAACCCCATAACAGATGACTTTTAAACTATCACCTTGAAACATTTCCAAGATGGCCTCTGTCTAATAACACAATATCACATCTGGCAAGATGGTGACTACTGTCAAGCAAAATCTCTTCCTAGCATTTAGTAAGTGCTTTCTGAAGATACAGAATCAACAGCATGAGTTGGTGTTAATAGAGAGTCATTTGTCAGCTTGGGCAAGGCAGGCTTGGAGACTGGTGGGCAAGGTAGGCTCAGCAAGAAACCCATGATGAATGTATAGCAAACAGGAAACACAACCTCCCTGCGGCCCACACCTACTTCTGATGGATGGGAACCCCTGTATTTCAGCGTCTAGCTGCTTGGTGATTTCTGAACTCCACTTCTAAAGTACTTGGCATGAAATACCCTGAGCTAAACAAAGCTGGAGGAACACAGCAGCTATTGCTAGAGGGAGGCTGGTGGGGGAGGAATGGTATTTATTGTAATGACCAGGGCTTAGGAAATTGCCATATTACACAATGGGTTAATACAGGCTGAGGGTGAAGTGCAGAGCCACAGGCAGAGTTCTGGGTGAGAACTTAGAGGAAACGTCAAGTACCTTCTTTTAGCTGTCACAGATGCTCAGAATGCTCCTCACCCTCTGCTCAATGCCTGGGTAAGCAGAGAATGGTGATGAGGGTGACTCAGCCACTGGGAAAGGCATTCTCTGGCAGTGCTCTAGGTAACGGAGGCACACAGGGTGAGAAATAGGGCCAGTGTGATTATGAAGCTGTAATTCAGCAGAAAGCTTAGGTGAGCTCAGGAATAGCACAGAGCCACTGCGGTTTGTCTTGATGTCATTTAAGCCTCCAGGTGGAAGGAGCTGACACTGCTAGTCAGTATTTTGCCTTCTTTGGGGTGTAGGTCATGGGTGTGTGTGGGGAGGAGACCAATTCTCCATTATTCTACCCCATATGAATTTATGGACAGCCCACATGGCTTTATGTATGTGCTCCCAGAGCTCTGCATTCTCCCCTTCCCCCAGGCTCTGTACAGGAAACACAATTTTAAATCTTGGCAGAGGGGAAGTATACATGGAAATGAAAGGATCGCGGACAATTTTTCATGTTCTCTGCCTGCAGTGGAGTTCATGCTAGATCATTATTTTCAAAGGTGGCCTTTCTCCTCCTGTTATGCTCCTACAGAGCCAGCAGGCATTTGCTTCAGTTTATTTGGATTTTGGGGTCTTTTCAAGTAACCATGCCGTGTCCAGTTGGGGTGGTTTCAGTATCCACTTCCTGCCCCCAACTTTACTGAGATGTAGTGGGCACATGATAATGTGAGCGTGAGTATACAATGAATTATTTGATCCACCCATTTTTTTATTTTAAAGACTTTCTTTTTAAAAAATTTTATTTTCCCTTTTGTTGCCCTCGTCTTTTTATTGTTGTTATAGTTATTATTGTTGTTGTTATTGATGTCATCGTTGTTAGGACAGAGAGAAATGGAGAGAGTAGGGGAAGACAGAGAGGGGGAGAGAAAGACACCTGCAGACCTGCTTCACTGCCTGTGAAGCAACTCCCTTGCAGGTGGGCAGCCGGGGGCTCCAATCGGGATCTTTACACTGGTCCTTGCAATTTGCGCCACGTGCACTTAACCTGCTGTGCTACCGCCAGACTCCTGATCCACTCGTGTTTTACAAAATGATCACCACCTTGACGGTGGCAGAGAATATCTCCATCAGGCATCGAATGGTCACTTCTTGTACTGTAGTATGAAAATTTAAGATCTACTCTCTTGGGAACTTTTAAAGTATATAGTAGGGTGGAGTGAACGCTAGTTCCATTCTGTGCATTGAACCCAGAGTTTCTCCATCCTATCAGGGAAAATTTGTGCCGTTAGACCAACATTTTTTTATTTCTTTTACCCCTCTGGCGCTTTTAGCTACCTGTTTCTTTGATTTTGGCTTTTCTAGAGTTTACATATAAATGTTACCCTATATGAGTGGTCTCTTTATTTATTTTTTATTTATTTATACAATAATCTCTCTTACTTAGCACTACATGTCTCCTATCCATGCTGTTGTAAATGCTAGGGTCCCTTTCTTTCTTCTGGTTGAAATATCCATATATAACTTTATATAAATGTCACATCTTCATTATGCGTGAGTCTTTTGACAAGTCACTCAGGCTTTTTCTGTATGTTGGCTAGTGTGAATGATAATCACAGCTTCTTTTTACCTGATGATTTTTAACTATATAGAACCCTGGTGATTCATTTATGTGTGCCTCTGTCTCTTCATTTTTTAAATTAGGATGATAATAATAATGCTATTTTATATGATATTTTATTTCTAAGCTAAAATAAGTTATTATGTGGAAAACTTATTGGTACTTCTTGAGTTGTGCTTTCTTAGTAGGTATTAGTATTTTCTTCTTGGAGATAGAGTAGGCTTTGAGCAGTTTTATAGCTCCCCAAATATATAATGTAAATGTATGAATTGAATTGAGATCACTGACTAAATTTTGCAAGTCTTGCATAAGTTCTTGCAGAAACTTCCATCTTTATTCTGTAAATAATACAACCTTACAAATAAACATCCAATTGATGTTTAAGAATATCTTTTGAAGGGGTAGCTGAGTTAATCAGAGAGAAAATTCCTTTCTGTCATTGACTTTCAATCTGACAAGTATCTTTTTATAGGTTGGGCATCAGTAGGGGGCATTATCTATGCCATTCTTCATTTTCTTTGAAGTACACTTCCCCAGATGTTAAGAGGAGGAGCTCTGTTTCCTTAACTCAGTGCTGGAATGAATTGGAAAGTATCATGAGTAATTTATTAGAAGTAAGGATGTAATTTTATAAGTGACTATATGGAGCATGGAGAAGGTTGCATTTAATGTATAGGCAAGTATTGGTACCATTTGGTGTGAACATGGTATTTCTCGCTTGCTGGAGTGGTATGGGACTGCTATAATGGGCAAATGAAGAAAACATGCCTCGAATCGAATCACCTTTTCTCAGCAGCAGGGGTGGAGCTAACATGCAACTTCAGTGGAGTAACAATTGCCAGTGGTGTTGTCTTCTGATAGATGTACTCAGATTGCTGAAAAGCAGCAGGGGCAGGTCAGGTGAGATCGAATTCCAAGCGTTGGTCTATTTGGAAGAATAACTAGTGTTTAGAACTGGGCCTTTGCCGATTGAAATTAGATAGAATGCTTGGCAATGTCACAGCTGTTTTTGAAGTCTTGATTTTGATTGCAGATTCTTGCCATTACAAGCTGGCAGAGTAGGCTTCAATAGGGCAAACAGCTGTGAATAGCATTATTCAATACTTCTGTGGCTGGGTGTGCATTTTGAAAAATTATAAGGTGTCAGGTACATTGGCATAGAAAGTGATTTTGTGAGTAGCCATTATTCACACCTAGTATGACCATATAATTTATCATTCGAACCAGAACCACTGTGCAGAGCAAAAGAGATCCTGTTAATAATGATACTGGGACAACCAATACAACTGGAACTGTTTCCAGCAATTTGAGAAAAGGGGCTTCGTATTCACACCTGTGGTCATTTATTCCTTCAACGTGCCATTGTTTATCTGTGGTGTTTCCTCCCCTTTCCCCCTCTTCCCTCTTCCTTTTAACAAATTCTCTTTCCGCAGCACCCTTTGCTTCTTTTTCTTTAAAATTTATTGGTGATTTAACAGTTATTCCAAGATTATGTTAGGGATAGAATTTTATGCCACCCTCATCACCAAAGTTCTATAACCACTTTAGTTCTCCCAAGGTTATAGTTATGGGTTGAATACATATATATTTTTTCCCTTTCTTCAAGTTCATCTGTTTCAATTTTCTTTTTTTTAGCATACTTATTTATTCCCTTTTGTTGTCCTTGTTTTATTGTTGTAGTTATGATTAGTGTCGTTGTTGGATAGGACAGAGAGAAATGGAGAGAGGAGGGGAAGACAGAGAGGGGGAGAGAAAGATAGACACCTGCAGACCTGCTTCACCACCTGTGAAGTGACTCCCTTAAAGGTGGGGAGCCGGGGCTAGAACTGGGATCCTTATGCCGGTCCTTGCGCTTTGCGCCACGTGCGCTTAACCTGCTGCGCCACCGCCCAATTCCCCTGTTTCAGTTTTCTGTACTCCACTTATTAGTGAAATCATCCCATAGTTGTCTTTCCTTTTTCCTCTTCCCTTTCAGGTAAGAGAAATAATGTCTGACTTTCTCGAGTATTTTCCAGAATCTCTTATTTCTCAGTGATGTTGCAAAAACAAAGGTCCAATGTCACAAAAGTTCTGGGTCCCACTGGAACTTGGGCTCAGAGCCCTCTGGTCATCTTCCCCTAACATTTCCCTCTCTGGGAGTATGCACCAAAATTCTTATTGATGTGCAGAAGGAAGGACTTCTGGCTTCTGAAATTTCTTCTCTGTTGGACATAGACATTGGCCAGTCGATCCATACCCTAAGCTTGTTTCTATCTTTCCCCAGTGGAGTAGGGTTCTGGAGAGGTGAAGTTCTGGGGTGTTTTTTTTTTTTTTTAATGTTGGTAATCTTTTCTTTCTTTTTTGTTTTTGTATCTTTATTTATTTATTGTATAGAGACAGCCAGAAATCGGGAGGGAAGGGGGTGATAGAGAGGGAGAAAGACAGAGACACTTGCAGCACTGCTTTACCACTGGCAAAGCTTTCCCCCTGCAGGTGAGGACCGGGGGCTCGAACCTGGGTCCTTGCACACTGCAACATGTGCACTCAACCAGGTGTGCCACATGGGACAAGTTCTTTGCTTCTTTCTTTAGTCCCATACTTGGTGGACATCTCTATCATACTGTTCACAACAGTTAACCTGGATTTCTTGGAAAATTCTTGGATATTCTTTTTTTTTAATTTTTATTTATTTATGAATTTATTAATTATTTTTTTGAGAGAGATGTAGAGAGACACACACACACACACACAGAGAAGCACCAGAGCACTGCTTAGCTCTGGTTTATGGTGGTGCAGGGGATTGAACCTGGGATTTAGGAGCCTCAGGCATGAGAATCTGTTTGCATAACCATTATGCTGTCTCCCCTGCCCAATTACTGATATTCTTATCTGTTCACTTTGTGATACAAATTACAAAAAATTACCAGCAGAGTAAGTTCTAACTGTGCAGCACAGATATGTTAACAAAATGCACATTATGTTGCAGCTAATCTCTAGAATGCTTGCATTGTCCAAAGCATTGAATCCCTTTCCTTTCTTTTCTGCCACCCACTATTCTACTACTTTTAAGAATCTGACAACTTTAGATATACCAGATAAGGGGCTGGGTGGTGGCGTACCTGGTTAGGTGCATGTATTACAATGCACAAGGAACAAGGTTCAAGCTCCTGGTACCCACCTGCAGGGGAAAAGCTTCACAAGTGGTGAAGCAGAGCTGTAGCACTCTCTCTCTCTCTCTCTCTCTCTCTCTCTCTCTCCTTTCTCTAACTGTCCCTTTTAGATTTCCTCTGTTCTATTAAATAAAATAAAAAAAATAAAAAAAATAGATATACCAGATAAGGGCAACCATGTATTGGTTGTCTTTCTTGGTTGGTTTATGTTACTTTGTGAAATACCTTCAAGGCTTATCCATCCTGTAGCATATGGCACAGCTGCCATCTTGTTAAAGCTGAGGTGTATTCCTTTGCATATCTGTATCACATTTTCTTTATTGATTCATTTGTTGTTGGGGCACTGAAGTTGTTTTTACCTCTTGGCTATTGTGAATAATGGTGTAATGAACATGAGAGGCCTAACATCTCACCACAACCCTGTTTTTGATATTTTTGGATATAGATCCTGAAATGGCATTGCTGGATAATGTGGTTTTTTCCCATGTTTAAGCTATTTGAGGAACTTGAAAACTGCTTCTGATAGTGACTTGATTTCTTTGCATTCTCACAACAGTGAGAACTGCTCTGCATCTTCACCAATGTTTGCTATTTATTTTTATAGTAGCCATCCTACTTGGTACAAGGCGATATTTCCTTGTGAGTTAATTTTCATTTCCTTGATGCTGGTCAGTGATGTTAAGTCTGAAAATATGCTTTTGAGCCATACTTTTTGGCTTCTTTTTAATTAAATGCCAATTCTCTGTTGTTTGGTTGTCTGTTGTGCTACCATTGATGCTACCTTCTTGGCTAACAAGCTTTAAGTAAAGTGGTTGAAGTTTCTTTGGCTTAATATAATTTGGGGACATAATGGTTTTCCACATTCAGGGATTTGGTATCTGCTTATCTAAAGTGTGTGATTCAGGAACAGAGACCAATCTGAAAACAATTGGGGTGTCTTTCTTTTTCTTTGTTTTTCTTTTTAATTAAAAAAAATTATCTTGATTTTGTTTAACAGAAGCAGTCAGAAATCAAGAGGGAAGGAGGTGATAGAGAGGGAGAGAGGCAGAAAGACACCTGCAACACTACTTCACCACTTGCAAAGCTTTGTCCCTGCAAGTGGGGGCCAGGAACTTGAACCCAGATCCTTGTGCACTGTAATATGTGGGCTCAACCAGGTGTGTCACTACCTGGCCCCAAAGGGGTGTCTTTCTATCACATTTGACCTGGAGGATTTTGTTGCTGGGTTCCAGATGACTGATTCTGTACCAGCTCTTTAAATTAGTGAAAGATTGACAGGATTCAGCTGACTTGCATTAAAGTCCTTAATATTTGGGTGAGCTAGGGGAAGAGAGAGAGAGAGAAAGGATGGGAAAAGGATGAGATAAATATAGGAAGGATGCCTGTAATGTATGGAGTGTAGTTTCTGTGTCTAATTCATTGTGGTGTGCAGATGATTTTAAAAAAATAAGGAAAATAAAAAGTTCCAGTTTGTTAAAATATTTTATGCAAACATGAAACCTTTTATATCAAGAAAAAGAAGCTGTGGGTGGGGTAGATAGCATAGTGGTTATACAAAGAGATTGTCATGCCTAAGGCTCTGAAGTCCAACGTTCAATCCCCCCCGCCCCACCAACAGAAGCCAGAGCTGATCAGTGCTCTGGTATTTCTCTGTGTCCTCTCTCTGCATCTCTCTCAAGAATAAAATAAATAAAATACTTAAAAAAAAAAGAAAAAGAAGCTGAATCTTATTTTGTTTTTAGATAAACTATTTCCAAACCCCATCTTCATCTACTTTTCTGGCTAAAGAGAACCTACCTAAGAGTGTCCAAACCTCTAATCCACAAGCCCAATTCTCATGGGTTAGGAGGGCAATGACTCTTGCTTTTTAATCAGGCATGAGGTAAAGTTCAACAATAAAAGGGGCTTTAACTCCATGAAGAAGAAAGGCAAAAAAGTGCTGAACATTCTGGTCTACATTTAGGAGAAACCCATCATGGGGCTTTAATCTTCAGGGCCCTAAGTCACTCTTCCCTTTCATTTTGAAAATCCACAGGAGTTTGTTTTTATTGAAGAGAAGACAGCTCTATTCAAACATTCCTGAACTTGTCCTGATTCCAAGGTGCTAGCCTTCTTCCCCTTTCTCTCCTGACTTGAGCTCTCATGGGGTAAATTATTCATTTTCTGACTTTGCTTTTATACTCCAGGGGTTGCAAAGGATGGGAGTACCTTAAGCAGGCTACACAGAAAGGCACTGAATTCCTCTTGGGTTTGTTGTGCGCTCCATCCATTTCTGAGTCAACAAAATGTGTTTGGCTATGCTTATATCAGCAAATATATGTCTGTGGAATGGAGACACATCTAAATGGATTGTGAATGTCTATTTCCACACCTGTGGTCACATTTTCCTGGCTCTCAAGGCACAAAATGACACCTGGTACTTAATTACCATTGTTTTGCAGGTTGACATCTTAAAAGTGACTGTCATCTTTGATGTGTATATTTTAACTCTTAGCTCATTTATCCCAAAAGCAAACTGAACTTAGTATTGTTGTTTCCCTGAGAAAATGTTTGCAGCATGTTGTAATTTCCCCCTAAACTGTTTGTATGCTTTTCCTTTTCACTAAACTGATCTGTTTATTTCCAAGTAAAGCTAGTATATTCTAATTTTGTAGATGGGATTACCTCAAAGTTCTTCAATTCTCTAGTTGAATTCACATTTTTAAAAAAAATTCTTTTTTCTTTTTTAAAAATTTTTCTTTCTTCCCCTTTTGTTGACATTGTTGTTTTACTGTTGTTGTAGTTATTGTTATTATTGATGTCCTGGTCATTGTTGGATAGGACAGAGAGAAATCGAGAGAGGAGGGGAAGACAGAGAGGGAGAGAGAAAGACAGATACATGCAGACCTGCTTCACCACCTGTGAAGAGACCCGCCCCCCCCTTGCTGGTGGGGAGCTGAGGTCTCAAACCGGGATCCTTAGGCCTGTCTTTGCACTTTGCGCCATGTGCGCTTAACCCATTGCGCTACCGCCGCCCCCCCCCCCCCAGTTCATGTTTTTCAATAGAAACCAAAATAGGAATGGTGTGAGCTAAATGATAATATTGCTCACAGTTAAACATTGTATAATGATAACTGTATTCAAATGGGTCTCTCTAGTTAAAAGCAACTGCTTGTAATAAGCAATGTATTTGTAATAATGATGGTTAACTGTAGTCATGTACGAATGATTTCCAACTGATGTTCTTGACAACCTGTGATACAGAACCTAGAGTGAGTTTAGTACAGAGGAGGGATTTAGTAAATATTAAATGGATCTTTAGCTTGCTATGCAAAATGTCTTGAATGTCTCAGAGCATGGACATTTCCAGAAATATAAAATCAGTGCAATCTATGAATCTGAAAATTGTTAGATCTTGGGGGCCGGGTGGTGGTGCACCTGGTTGAGTGCATATATTACAGTGCGCAAGGACAGGGGTTCGAGCCCCCGGTCCCCACCTGCAGGGGAAAGCTTTGCGAGTGGTGAAGCAGTGCTGCAGGCGTCTCTCTGTCTCTCTCCCTATCACCCCCTTCCCTCTTGATTTCTGGTTGTCCTTATCCAATAAATGAAGATTAAAAAATATATAATAAAAAAAGGAAATTGTTAGATCTTTCACTATCACCTTATTTTTATGACTTCATTAACATATAGGCCACAAGAGGAAACAATACAATAAGAGATTGTATCTTCTATAAACATTTAGAAAGCTCTGGGTAGTCTTAAAGCCATGAATATTCATCAAATGCCAAGTGTATTTCTGTGTGCAATAATTTTTTTTTTCCTTTCATGTTATAGCTTGTATAAAGTCTTCAAAGAAGGGATAAACAAACCCTCCAAATTCTGAGATTTTGGCTGACAATAATTAAGAAAATGCAGAAAGGGCACTAGTAGATTTTTTTAAAACTATTTTTAATACAAGATTAATAGCAATTTTCTATCCAAATCAGAAATGAAAAAAAAACTTAACCCAAATAATATTCATTTGACAGTCACAAAAATTTTCAGGTTTGATTGGTGCACACATCTGTCCTTCACATATATTATGCATCTGCACAACTGAGGCCTCACCATTATGCCAACCGTAGCTGTCTTTTCATGGAAGTACCTCGTTACAAGGCAATGTCATAGGTTCCAGTAGCTATTCCAACTCTGAGTGAGGTTCAAATACTCCCATGCTAAGCTGAGTCCCATGCTGTTACAGCAAGGCTCCAGAATGCATACAAAATCAATATCCCGCTTGTATAACTTGGCCTAGAACTAAACACTGGCTAATGTCTCCACCAAGGAGGAACACACATTGCAAATGTTGACATTGCAAATGCCACAGTCTCCTTTACTCTGCCATCGGCAAAGGTCACCTGCCCCTCAACCCTTTTATTTCTTTCTTTCTTTCTTTTTTTTTTTTTTTAAAGTTACAAGTCAGGTCAGTTAATGACAATAAGTAGATGGTGAATTGTAAGTTCTTCAAGTTTGGCATGAATCAGATCTTGCATTGGCCACCATGCCCACCTTTCATCCAAACACCCTACAATTCACCTTGCAGAGAGAAGTCATAAAGGAATCCCAACTCAAGAATTTGCAAAGTCTTATTCCTCCCTACCCCCCTACCTCTGGTAGTGGTAGGGGGACTTTATCTGGCGTTCAGAGTGTAGCCAAAAACATGGGTATAATGAGTAAAGAATTAAAGTAGGCTAATGTCTACAGCAGGGAATATAAATTAAATAACATGATTCTACAGCCAATAATATTTTCAATGTATTTGATTTATAGAATGTTAGTTACAATTACTATTGCTTGCCCGGTGGATAATAGTGATTTTTTTAAGTGTTGACAAAACAGTATTTTCTCCCCCCTTACAGAGAAAACAGGTAAAATAAGCTACTTATTTGGATAAGTCTCTGTAAGGAAATCAGATTGCTCCTCTAGTGTTGTTGTACTTGCCTATAGCCAAAGTAGGGTTTTAACCTTCAGTAGAATGACAGAAGGTTGTCATGGTGGTTCCTGATTCAAAAGCAGAAGGAGTGCTCTCATTCCTGAATTTGCAAGTCCTCTTCTCTGCTAAAGACATTAGCCTCTGTTGAGCTTTTGCTCCAACACATACAAAGTATAATATACACCAATTACAGACGTGTATTTCTGTTAGAAAAATACATATTATAACTAAAGAACATGTAAATAGAGGCACTTCAATAAGCTAAGTGTTTGCAGTTGTGAGCATCACCCGACAATGTCTAGTGTCTTGAGTTCAGTGTTGGGAGCAGAGGTTCAGATGGGATTCTAGAACTTTGGGGACATCAAAACACAGAGGAGAGCAGGTCAAGAAAAATCTATGAACATCACTATTCCCACCCCAGTCACTATGCTGAAAGGAAATCAAACTGGAGGTGGTGGTGATGGGGGGGGGGGAGTACAAAGTAGTTACTGAAATATTGAGAAAAGAAAAAAGGGTGTAAGTATTGATAGAAGAAACTCATTCCCTAGGGGGCACAATAAAAAAAGTTCCTGTTAAACTACTGGCAAAAGCAGATGAGCTAGTAGGTGATGATAAAAACCAGGAAGTACAATTTGAATACTATCTTGGCCACCTTCATGCGGGCAAGGGCTATTGTGGCATCTTCCATTATTAGGCATTCCAGCTCTCTGCCTGGCTCCTATGAATCACTGTGTCTCTTCAGTACAAATGATAGTGAAAACGATGGTGAAACAACCAAAGCAGGTGTGGATACAGCATCTCTGTGCTTAGTGTACACAGAACTGGGGCTGACATTCATTCATCTACTGTGTATTCTTACACAGTCACAGACCCTGATGGGAGGAGAGGGAGATGAGTAAACGCACAGGGAAAAGAAGGCTTTCTGTTTCTATAAAAGACCAATGCAGAGACCAACTGAAAAAAGGAAAGACTTGAAGTTTAAAGCCACACAACAAAGTTTTCCTCATGTATTCTGGGAAATCCAGGTTGATTCAATGTGCATTGCACAATCACTGTTGGAGAAAGACAATACTGACATGTCTGAACAATGAATGAGCCACCAAGTGATTGGTCCCTCATAGAGGTGGGTCCTGTGACAGGAAGCCTAACTCCGGCAGTGAGACGGAGGATGTTCTAGAAGGCTGCAATGCTGACCTAGAGGAAGTGTGAACTTCATAAAGCTTTCAACGAAAGAGATGCCACAGAGTCTCTCAGAATCTTATGTTTCATCTTTCCTTCAGCATAAAATAGCGACAGGCGGCTTCTAAATACTTTTCAGTTTTGCAAAAGTGCCCCAGTACACTTAATACTATCATGCTGTAGGTGTTCTACTTAAAGGTGAGGACTAAATCAATAACTAATTATAATTTTGATGAGTGCAGAAATAGAAAAATACCATCTACGTGCCATTACTGTCAACGGGTTAATTAAAAATGTGACTGGCATACTATGATGTCTTGAAATCTTATCTTCCCCAACCCTAGATGTAGCCTCCAAACCAGGAAACACACGGAGAGTCAACAATATTCCTAAAGGCCCAGTTTTTTTTCCAGCACTGGGTCGGGCTTTGGCACACCTGTGTGTGTGTGTGTGTGTGTGTGGGGGGGGGGTTGTCAGACTATGACTCTGGGTGGCTCCCCACCCGCCTACAGTAGGACATTTCTCTGTGCACTAAGCAGGAAGCCCATGAAAACAATGGTTTTGTATGGATAACACAGTCTTGACCCACTTGAGTCTTCTACCCACAGCTAGAGTCCTGCTGTCCGCCCACCGCTATCCGCAGGAGCTCTGCACAGCCTGGAGTGTGCAAGATAAAACCTGCTCATGCGCAAAGGGTGTGCCCTGGCAAACTGGTAATAAATGGACAGTTAGATATGTAAAAAGTTTTCTGTCTTGATGCTTGGTGCTCACAGATCACATGAGGAATCCCGTCTCTGAGCAGCACAAAACAAGAAGAGCTGGTTGACAAAACATTTTTTTCATTACAAAGGTGTGTCAACCCTGAGCTTGGAATTAAGAAGTTAAAATCTGTGATTCTTTATATATATATATAGATATAAAAATAGATGATCATACTAAGACTAAAAAAGTGAAAGAAATCTCCATGTCAATACTCTCTCTATACATATTGTTTTTGTCTTTCTGTTGTTGTGAGTTATTTTGTAAGAGAATGCCCTTGGGATGCCGGGACCAATGGACACAAAGCACATTGTTGAAAATAAAAACCCATGTGTGCATCTGCTCATCAGTTCATGAAAGGAACTCTTGGTCGGGGATAGGGGTAGAAACCTCTGATTCATGTCAAATCTGTTGTGAAAGCAAAGTGATTGTACCACTGGAAAAAGATTTCCAATGCAGATCCTTCAGGAGAATAAACTGATGGGTTCCAGTAGTAACTGAAGAGGAAGGCAAAAAGAGCAACAAACCCAAATCTGTGCCAATTGGATCCAGTGGCCAGACATAAAACTAAGGAAAACAGTGCCACTGTGAGAAAGACAATGAGGCTGTAGTAGTTTTTGCTCTCCTAATCAAGATGGGACTCTCAATTTGGTATCGGTACTTCCAAATCAGTTTGGTATTGGGTGATTAGAGTGCAAGACAAGTTATTTTCACTCCATTATATATATATATATATATATATATATATATATATATATATATATATTTTTTTTTTTTTTAAAAAAGAAACACGTTTTCTCCCCATAAGCGTTTGTAAACCTGATTTGTTACAGAAAAGCTTACACCGGGAGTTGCTGGCAATACTGAACTTACTGTCCTCTCAATTTGATTCTTTGATTCTTTGTTCTTGGGGTTTGGCCCGATTTTTTGAGGAAACATGATTTTCTTCCTACCCCCCCCCCTTTTTTTAATGGGAAGGAAAAAAAATACTCACAACATGAGATTCCTTTACTTCTGCAGCATAATAGCAAATGAAGGTAAGAATATCTCCTGGTAAGAAAGATCTGAGTAAGAATTCTCTAGAATAAACAACCCCCCCACGCCCCCCACAGAGAGCTGAAGAAAGAGGAAGCAGTTCAGTCTGGCACCCGGTACTCTTTGGGAAAACAAAAAGGGAGGCAGAGCGCAGTACTGCCCTCTTCTCATAGAAAAACTGTCCGTGTGGGGCATTGCCCATTGTCCAAGTGTGTAAGAAAAGAAGTGAGTTGGCTGTTCAAAGAGGGAAAATGCAGTTTCACGGGAGGAACCAGAAACCCAGGATTATCTGCACAGTCTCTGCAGGGCCAGGACCAGGCAGATGAGGGCGCCCGAGAGCAGGGAGTGGCTCAGCGGGGCTGCAGAGGAATCCACTTCTCTCCGATCAGGGTCCGCTGCAGGTGCTTCTGTGGTGACAAACTCAAACTCTGTGGGACACACGTCATCCATGCAGCCGCTGCCGCTCCCAGATCCACTGGATTCATCGCCTGGTGGGTGACAGACAGACAGACAGACAGATAAGGTCGTTAGACCACCGCCTGGAAAGAGAGCAGTGGGATAGTCATCTCCCACGTGAGGGTCAGTCACTCAACCCAGCTCAACAAGGTTGAGGGACTGTCAGAAACACAGAATTAATTGACGTCCAGAGTCACTCCAACCTGTGGACAGGGGAAAAGAGCAGATTCAGAGGGAGGCCATGGTATTTCTTCTTTGGCCAATAATACTGAAATTAATTTCTTCTTCTTCCTCTTCCTCTTCCTCTTCCTCTTCTTCTTCTTCTTCTTCTTCTTCTTCTTCTTCTGCTTCTCCTTCTTCTTTTTCTTCTTCTTCTTTTTAAGAAAAAAAAATCTATCCCTTGCTTGTATTTTTTAGACCCAAGAGTCAATGTTCTCCACAGATAATGTGGTTTTCTTTCTTTTTTGCCTCTAGAATTATCGCTGGGGCTTGGTGGCAGCACAACCAATCCACTGCCCTTGGTGGCCACTGAACAGGGTACATTGAGTGAGCACGGTACTCTTTAGTAAACGCCTCTGAAAACTATGTATCTAAAATATATAAAATGCAATGCTGTTTAAAAACATAAAGACTTTATACTCCTCAAAATGCAAGGGTGAGCAAAAAAGAAAAGAAAAAGAGGTGGTACAATGGCTTAAGCACACATATCACCGTGCACAAGGACCTAGGTTTGAGTCCCTGTTCTCCACTTGCAGGGGGAAAGCTCTGAGAGTAGTTAAGCAGTGCTGTAGGTGTCTCTCTTTCTTTCTCCCTGTCTGTCTCCCCCCTACCCTCTTGACTTCTGACGGTCTCTATCCAATAAATAAAGATAATTAAAAAAAAAGAAAACAAAGAAAAGAAAGGGGGAAAATGGCTGCAGGGAGTGGTGGATTTGTAGTGTAGGCACCGAGCTTCAATAGTAGCTCTGATAGAAAGAAAAAAGATAGAAAAATAAGAAGATCAAATGAAAAATCTCAGAGCTGGGTCCCAGTTGGGGCCATCAGTTACTAGTGATTTGAAAGCCAGTATTACTATCTGTGCTTGTGTTTGTTACTCGCTTGGTTTCTTGTTCCCTGTGAGAATGTAAGCTTCTTGAGGCTAGAAACTTTGTGCATAAAACCGTTCATTCATGTGCCCCACCTGCAGTGGGAAAGCTTCACGAGTGGTGAAGCAGGGCTGCAGGTGTCTCTCTGTGTCTCTCCCTCGCTATATCCTCTTCCCTTCTTAATTTCTGACTGTCTCTATTCAATAAATAAATAAAAAAGTAGAAATAAATTCATATGGGGGTTGGGTGGTAACGCAGTGGGTTAAGCGCACATGGCACCAAGCACAAGGACCCCGGTTCGAGCCCCCAGCTCCCTGCTTACAGAGGTGTTGCTTCACAAGCGGTGAAGCAGGTCTGCAGGTGTCTATCTCTCCCTCCTCTGACTTCCCCTCCTCCATTTTTCTGTCCTATCCAACAACAATAACCACAACAACAATAAAATAACAAGGGCAATAAAAGGGAAAAAAATAGCCTCCAGGAGTAGTGGATTGTGATGCAGGCACTGAGTCCCAGCAATAACACTGGAGGCAAAAAAAACCAAAAGCATTCATGTCTATGTCCCCATTGCCATTAGCATGAAGGTGCTCAGTAAATACTTGCTGGGTAAAGAAATGTGCCTGAGGCAGCTGCCTCCTATTCAAAGAGACAGATAATAATTTACTTGACAGAGGATATGTGAAGGCACCTCCCATACTTTGCAATAGGGCATCAAGCCCAAGCAACGCTGCCTGAGGGATAGAAGAAAGCTATGCCTCTTACAGCACAGGTATTCTAGGCTACAACCTGTTGCTTTTTGGTTAGCTGAGTCCAGGTAAACCAGTTAGCCATGTAGCCATGTGTAGTGCTCTTCCTCCCCTGTGAAAATGAGGCCAGTCATATCCATATCACAGCACTGTTAAGCGGTATGTATAAGGGAAAGGGTGTTTCTGGGAGGACTTAGAGAACTATAAATAAATAAATAAATAAATAAATAAACTGTAAATATAAACATTTACTGTTTCTCTTGCCCAGTCATTCCATCCAACAGCTCTAAACACTGGCACCCTCTGCTGGCTTGAAACGGTGCTGCGCTTCTTTAAGTACTGAAAACGGGCATTATCTTGGGTGGCGAGGTGCTACTTAATTGAAGGTAATGTAGAGATTCTTTGGATGTTTCCTTGAATAAGCAAGGCACAGCCCAGCACAACGTATTTATTTATTTAATTATATTTATTTATTTATTTATTTCTTCCTCCAGGATTATCGCTGGGGCTCAGTGCCAGCACTACAAATCCACTGCCCCTGGCACCCATTTTTTCCATTGGAGAGAACAGAGAGAAATTGAGAGAGGAGGGAGAGATAGGGAGTGAGAATAAGACACCTGCAGACCAGCTTCACTGCTTGTGAAGTGTCTGCCCTGCAGGTGGGGAGCTGAGGGCTCGAACCTGGATCCTGGAGCAGGTCTTTGTGCTTAGTACTATGTGCACTTAACCACATGCATCACTGCCCGACCCCCTGGAGGCCATTTTTTCCATTATATTTCTCAGGACAGAGAGAAATTAAGAAGGGTGAGGGAGATAGAGCAGAAGAAAGAAGAGAGACACCTGCAGACCAGCTTCACCGCCTGTGAAGCATCCATACCTGCAGGTGGTGGGGGGAGCCGGGGGCTTGAACCCCATCCTTGATCCTCTGCCGGTCCTTGAGCTTAATACTATGTGGGCTTAGCAAGGAGCACCACCTCCCGGCCCCCTCATTTATTTATTTTTAAGGGGCTACCTAAACATCAGATCAAATCACTTAGATACACCATACCAGGTTCTTAACATTCCCTGATTTACTTTTATTGGCCTTTACATGGGGGAGTGGGGAAAATTAATTAAATTTCAGTGTTTCTGAGGGAATTATTCTCACTACCTCTATTATGAATGAGAATTAATATAAGCTTTACAAAGATTTAGATTTTTAAAATTTTATTTATTCCCTTTTTGTTGCCCTTGTTTTATTGTTGTAGTTATTATTGTTGTTATTGATGTTGTCGTTGTTGGATAGGACAGATAGAAATGGAGAGAGGAGGGGAAGACAGAGGGGGAGAGAAAGACACCTGCAGACCTGCTTCACTGCCTGTGAAGCGACTCCCCTACAGGTGGGGAGACGGGGGCTTGAACCGGGATCCTTATGCTGGTCCTTGTGCTTCATGCCATGTGCGCTTAACCCACTGAGCCACTGCCCGACTCCCTAGATTTTTTTTTTAATGATAAGCAAACAATGACAGGTGACTCCTGCTGAACAAAGCCATGGCCCCATTGCTTTCTGAAAAGGAATCACATAAATAGTTATTTAAGGGGCACTTAAAAAATTATCAAAAGCTATAAAGGTTATTGGCCTATAAGATGTGATGGTTGTTTGTATGGCAGGCACTGTCCTCAAACAGAGGGACAAATTGGCTCTATAGAGGAAGTGGGAGGTTCCTGCTGTCTTAGGGTTTAAGAAGACAATAGATAGTTATTGCTATCCTCACAGGAGGGAGTCCAAATACTGGCAGTTGGGTTAACTTTGAAAAATCCCTTTGTTAGAATTTGCTGTATCATACACAACATCACCATAATTTATGTCCTTTGACATTATTTGTATATAGCTGTGCCACCAGTTTCTTCTGTTCTCCCTGGTCTAAGCTTTTAAGAAATTCAACATATTGAAGACACAGCCTATGGTCTGTGCATTAAAAAGTTTGAGACATTCAATTTCCCCCCTCTCATATTAATTAAGTAGTGATTTATATGACTACAAATTAATAGGAGTGTACATAAACACTGTTTCCACCACCAAAAGGCTGTGTCCGATCCCTCTCCCCCCTCCAATAAGGTGAACATCCACCCTCACCCTCAACCCAGGGTTTTTACTTTGGTGCCCTACTCCAAATTCAGTCAAATCCTGCTTTGAGTTTCCCTCTCTGTTCTTCTTTCTCAACTTCTGTTGAGAATTTTCTCAATATTTTAGAGACAAAAGTCCTTGGCCTCTGTCTATGCAAATGAGACAGAGAGGGAACCAATGCAGTAGAATCCAGAGCACAGTAGATATTGCCTTAACTCTTTCATAAATGGTTCTCATCTGAACATTCTACAATCCACTAGACAGGAATGACTCTCATTCCATAGAAGAGAACTCTTGGCACTTAAAGAGTAAATGTTCAAGACCCAAGTTCCTGAGAGAAAAGACAATGGTTCCAGCCTAATCTTGTCCACATGATTACTTCTCAGAACCTTCCTCTTGGAGGGCTGTGGAATGGGGACAGGAGTTTGGGGCAGATGCCTCAGATGCTTATGGGAAAATGAGAAAGTGAGGACATTACTTTGTTGCATTATCACGGAGGGGCCAACTGGCAGATGCAACTCATTTTTGCTTTGACGGAGCTGAGTGCGTCTACTGAAACTCTAGACCAGTGATGGTTCTAGTATCCTAAGTTTTGCTGATCAGAGCTCTCTGGCCAAAGGACTATAAAAGACTCCGCAGACTGGGCAAATGTCTACAACTTGAAAGTCACAATGCTCTTGGAAAAAAAAGAAAAAAAGTTGGTCTAGTCTTATAGCTAGTTTTCACTCTGAGTTTTTGGCAAGGGGAGAGCTTTTCTTACTGGTGTCCTGGAAGTTGACATCATTGCCATTGTAGGCGTTCTTCAATTTGTTGGTCATCACTCGCAGGGCCATGATCTGCTGCCTGATGAAGGTGTCAGGCCTCGTGATGTCCACTTCTACTTCTGGGTTGTTGATCTGATTAGTCAGCCCATCATTCATGATCTCAGGCAAGTATCTGCAAAGATGGAAAGGAGAGAACAGATTAGAGCAAGGCAGGAGGGAGTCCAAATACTGGCAAACACTGGACTGAGTTTCTGGAAAAAAAAGTGAAAGCAAGGAATGCATTTTATTTTATTAAAAAAAAAAATCTTTCTTTCTTTCTTTTGTTGCCCTTGTTGTTTTATTGTTGTAGTTATTATTCTTGTTGTTACTAACGTCATTGTTGGATAGGACAGAGAGAAATGGAGAGAGGAGGGGAAGACAGAGAGGGGGAGAGAAAGATAGACACCTGCAGCCCTTCTTCACCACTTATGAATCGACTCCCCTGCAGGTGGGGAGCTGGGGGCTCGAACCGGGATCCTTACAAACTGGGGTCCTTGCGCTTTGCACCACCTGCACTTAACCCACTACGCTATTGCCCGACTTCCGGAATGCATTTTATTAGAAAGAGGTATGGATGAAATGACTTCAGAATGGTATTTATTTATTTATTTATTTATTTATTTACTCTGATAAGAAGGCAGAGAGAGCCTAATTGCTCCGAAGTTTCCTTCAATGTGGTGGGGGCTGGGCTTGAACCTGTGGTACACACAGCAACGCAGCCCACTATCCAAATGAGCTCTTTTGTCAGTCCTTATTTATTTATTTATTTATTTATTTATTTATTTATTTATTTTTGTTGTCACCAGAATTATCACTGGGACTCTGTGCCTGCACCACGAAGCCACTGATCTCAGTAGTTATTTGTTCCTTTTCTTTTGTTTATTGAGACAGAGAGAAATTGAGAGGCAAGAGGAGAAAGACAGACACCTGCAGACCTGCTTCATTGCTTGTGAAGCTTCTCCCCCACAGGCGGGGGCATGGGGACTTTAATCTGAGTCCTTGTACATAATGTGTTTGCTCTAGTGGGTGTCCCATTGCCTGGCCTCCAGAGTAGTTTTCTGTGACACTGAGTTTGCACGGGTTGGGTCATTGCACACCTGGTTGAGTGCATGAGGTTCAGGTCCTCAGCAGAGGGGAAGCTTCACGAGCAGTGAAGCAGTACTGCAGGCTACTCTCTTTCTCCCTCTCTCTATTCCCCTAATTTCTTAATTTCTCTCTGTTTCTGTCCTATAAATAAATATTATTTAAAGGCAGGCTTTCTGACAAATGGATCTTCTGTTGGTGACTTCCAGAAATGGTTACTTGAAGTGAACATCTCATTTAAACTTCTTAAGGACTTGGTAGCTTCCTTAATTCACTGTGAATTTTGCTAGTAAGACCTGAACTTGCAAAATACATATACTCCTCAAGTGCTCCCTCATATGGAAAGTGATCTTTCTTTTTTTTTCCTTTTGTTCTCCTTGTTGTTTATTGTTGTTGTTGTTATTGCTGTTGTTGGATAGGATAGAGAGAAATAGAGAGAGGAGGGGAAGCAGAGAGGGGGAGAGAAAGACCCCCATGCAGGTGGGGAGCCGGGGCTCGAACCAGGATCCTTATGCTGGTCCTTGTGCTTCACACTGTGTGCGTTTAACCCGCTGTGCTACCACCCGGCCCCCTGAGCACGATCTTTCTCAATGGCGGAAGCTCTACCTGAAGAGTTAAGCAGAAGAACCTTCTGTATGTAAACTATCTTGGGATAGTGTGTAGGGCTACCAGTGACTAACAGAATGTCTCTTGGTTCTAATTCAACATTAAGTCAAACAACAGGATAGCACTGAAGGGCTCTTTAATTGTCTTGTCCTAAAATGTCAAATTTCTACTAACATTGATTTCACTTTTGCTAAAATGTCAAAGTCATCAGTTCTTCCAAGTCAACAGTCTGAATACATTGCTCATATGTAAGGAGGCCAGTGGAGACTGAAGAGCTCAGAGAGACACTTAGAGCTCTGCCTGACCCTTCACTGTCATCACCTGTCAGTTTGCAATCCTCTTGCTATGCTTCCCAGAAGACTTCTCATACTTGCTGTTAGTTTTCATTCCATGATTTTGAAGTACCTGCCTGATACCCAGTAATTTTCAGATGTGCACTGAGACTCAACAGGTGTCTAGAAGACATGTGTTTTAAGTTCATCACTATAAGTCAGATTTTATCCTTTACACTTGCCCCTATTTTATCCTTTACACAGATTTTATCCTTTACACAGATTTTATCCTTTACACAGAATTTATCCTTTACACAGATTTTATCCTTTACACTTGCCCCTATTTACTTCCCACTTTCCTTCTAGTAATCACCAATTGCTCTTACAGTTCACCTATGTAATTTTTCTTTTTTAAAAATTATTTTCATTTATTAGATAGAGACAGAGCGAAATTGAGTAGGGAGGGGGAGATATAGAGGGAAAGAGACAGAGAGACACCTGCAGCCCTACTTCACCACTCATGAAGCTTTCCCCCCTGCAGGTGGGGACCAGGGGCTTGAACCTGGGTCCTTGTGCTCTGTAATGTGTGCTTAACCAGGTGCACCACCACCTGGCCCCTTCTTTTCTTTTTCTTTTCTTTCTTTTCCTTTTCTTTTAAATTTTTTTTTAATATTTATTTTCCCTTTTGGTGCCCTTGACATTATTGTTGTTGTAGTTATTATTGTTGTTGTTATTGATGTCCTTGTTGTTGGATAGGACAGAGAGAAATGGAGAGAGGAGGGGAAGACAGAGAGGAAGAGAGAAAGACAGATACCTGCAGACCTGCTTCATCGCTTGTTCAGTGACTCCCCTGCAGGTGGGGAACCAGGGGCTTGAACCAGGATCTTTATGCTGGTCCTTGTGCTTTACGCCATGTGCGCTTAACCCGCTGCACTACCGCCCGACTCCCTTCCCTTCCCTTCCCTTCCCTTCCCTTCCCTTCCCTTCCCTTCCCTTCCCTTCCCTTCCCTTCCCTTCCCTTCCCTTCCCTTCCCTTCCCATATGGCAGCACCTGTTTCATTCCCATCAACAGTTTCCTGCGTCTTTTCTTGGAGTGTAGATAACCACAGCAGCCACCCCTCTCCTCACTCATTTTTTAATATATCTTGTGTGCACTATTTGATTAATCTCCATAAAATATTGCTTTCATCACATCACTCTTATGTATAGAGACATTTGGGTTGGGGCCAAGAGGTAGCACAACCAGAAAAGTGCACAAGTTACTATGTGTGAGACCTGGATTCAAGCCCTCAGTCCCCACCTGCAGGGGGCCCAGGGGGCTCACTAGTGTTGGAGCAGGCTGCAGGTCTCTCTTTCTCTCTCTCTCTCTTTTATAATAGATATAATATATATATTTATATTATTTATTATCTGTTATATCCTTAATTATATCTATTTATATCTATCTATATATCTATATTCCTTCCTTCCTTCCTTCCTTCCTTCCTTCCTTCTTCTCTCCTGCCTCTGGGGCTTGGTGCCTGCACTATGAATCCACTGCTCCTGGAGGCCATTTTCCCCATTGTGTTGCCCTTGTTGTTATTGTTTTTGGACAGGACAGAGAGAAATTGAGAGAGAAGAGGAAGACAGAGAAGGGGAGAGAAAGATAGACTGTTGGGCATTACGCCCTGCTCCATCCTTGATACTATGGTGTATTTACATAATCACTGTTTTGCCTGAGACCCGCCCTGCCTGCAGGGTATTGGTTTATCCCATTGGTTAGAACCTTGGCAACAGCTGCTATGGAAGCTTTCTGCATTCCTGCTCTTTTCTTTTCTCTACCCCCTCTCCTAGCCATTTCCTTTTCCAATTTGCCACCTCTGGTTTCTAAGACATAAAAAGCATTGTCTCTGATCAATAAAGGCATTGCATTGCGCCCCACTCAGCCACGAGTTCCTGGTCTCTTTTCTCTGTGGCGATGCTAGCCCGGCAATAGACACCTGTAGATTTGCTTCATCACTTGTGAAGTGGCACCCCCTGCAGGTGGGGAGCTGGAGGCTTGAACCAGGATCCTTGTGCAGGTCCTTGCACTTTGAGCCATGTGTGCTTAACCTGCTGCACTACTGCTTCCCCCCCTTCTTTTTTATAGAGTGTGAAGACAGATGGAAAGTGAAAGGGAGAGGGAGACAAGAGAGACACCTGGAGCACAGATCCTCTGCTTATGAAGCTACCCTCCCTGGAAGTGGGGAGCAGGGGCTTGAACTCTGGTCCTTGAGCATGATACCATGCTCATTCTAGTGGGCGAGGCACCATCTAGCTCCTAATCTCACCTCCTTATATACTGCGGTAGTCCTTCCAAAGGACCTACTTTGCTTTGTGGAATCTACTTCTGGTAGATCTTATCCTTGCTTGCAATGCATGTTTTCTCTTCTTCTTCTTTAAATATTTATCTGTTTATTTTCTTTTGTTGCCCTTGTTATTTTATTGTTGTAGTTGTTGGTGTTGTCGTTGTTGGATAGGACAGAGAGAAATGGAGAGAGGAGGGGAAGACAGAGAGGGGGAGAGAAAGACACCTGCAGACTTGCTTCACCGCCTGTGAAGTGACTCCCTGCATGTGGGGCGCCTAAGTCTCAAACCGGGATTCTTACGCGGGTCCTTGCTGTTTCGTGCCCCGCAACCACCTGACTCACCTCTCTCTCTTTTTTAAAAATTTTAAAAAATATTTATTTATTTATTTATTTTGCCTCCAGGGTTATTGCTGGGGCTTGGTGCCTGCACTACAAATCCACTGCTCCTGGAGGCCATTTCCCCCCTTTTGTTGCCATTGTTGTTTATTGCTGTTGTTACTATTATTGTTGTTGTTGTTGTTGGATAGGACAGAGAGAAATGGAGAGAGGAGGGGAAGACAGAGAGTAGGAGAGAAAGATAGACACCTGCAGACCTGCTTCACCGTCTGTGAAGCGACTCCCCTGCAGGTGGGGAGCCGGGGCTCGAACCGGGATCCTTAATGCCGGTCCTTGTGCTTTGCGCCACCTGCGCTTAACCCGCTGCGCTACAGCCCGACTCCCCCCTTCTTTTTTTTAAAAAAAATTTTATTTACTCATTATTAGATAGAGACAGAGGGAAATTGATAGGAGTTAGAGAGGGAGCGAGACAGACTGACAACTTCGGCACTGCTTCACCATGTGTGAAGCTTTCCCCTGCAGGTGGCGATGAAGGGCTTGAACCTGGGTAATTACACACTGTAATGTGTGTGCTTAATCAGGTGCGCCACCGCCTGGCCCCACAATGCAGGTTCTCAGTAAGTCCCAAATATTCTTAATAATTTAGGTTGACTCTCCAGCTTTAGGGTTCTGCCCACTCCTTTAGAGGGCTTCTTGGTCCCATTGGACACTGTGTGCAGTGCAAAGGGAGGGAGGGAGCTGGGGCTGAAATCTGGCCTGAGTTCTGTACCCACTGTTGGCATCCACCAGGAGAAACTCTGTCTTCATTGTCTTTCTGTGTTTTCCTGAAAATCTCCCCCCAATGTGGTGTCATGGATGAATGACCCAGGGCTGCTCACATCCACAATTCTGCTGAGCCACCTCCTCGGCTCAATTTTTATATTTTATTTTATTATTTTTTAAACCTTTAAATTTTTTTTTAAAATCTATTTTCCCTTTTGTTGCCCTTGTTGTTTTTACTGTTATCATTGTTGTTAGATAGGACAGAGAGAAATGGAGAGAGGAGGGGAAGACAGAGAGGGGGAGAGAAAGATAGACACCTGCAGACTTGCTTCACTGCCTGTAAAGCGACTCCCCTGCAGGTGGGGAGCCGAGGGCTTGAACTGGGACCCTTAGGCCGGTCCTTGCACTTTGTGCCACGTGCGATTAACCCGCTGCACTACCGCCCAACTCCCTTGTATTTTATTTTTAAGTATTTTGAAAGACAAGGAGTCCAGGCAGTGGTACACCCAATAAAGTGTCAATGTTACTATATGCAAAGACCCAGGACCAAGCCCTTGGTCCCCACGTGCAAGGGTGGGGCGAGTAGCGGCACTTTTCAAGCAGTGAAGCAGATCTGCAAGTGCCTTTCTTTCTCTCTCTCTTTCTCTAGTTCTCTCTACCCTCTTAATTTCTTTATGTCTCTGAAAAATTAGCCCACTAGGTGCAGTGGATTCATCACAGAGTCTTTTTTTTTTTTTATTGTTGTAGTTATTATTGATGTCATTGTTGTTGGATAGCACAGAGAGAAATGGAGAGAGGAGGGGAAGACAGAGAGGGGGAGAGAAAGATAGACACCTGCAGACCTGCTTCACCACCTGTGAAGCGACTCCCCTGCAGGTGGGGAGCCGGGGGCTCGAACCGGGATCCTTCTGCTGGTCCTCATGCTTAGCGCCACTTGCGCTTAACCCGCTGCGCTACCGCCCGACTCCCTCATCACAGAGTCTTAACCATAATCCTGTACAATTAAATAAATAAAGTTTTTTTAAAGAGGGGCAGGTGGGGAGGAAGGAGAGAGGTGTGTGTGTGTGTGTGTGTGTGTGTGTGTGTGTGTGTGTCTACTAAAGTACTGCTCTACCATCCATGGAATTCTACCATTTTTTAAATATATTTTTTTATTTATACCCTTTTGTTGCCCTTGGTTTAAATTTTTTTTTTTTTATTGTTGTAGTCTTTGTTGGATAGGAAAGAGAGGAATGGAGAGAGGAGGGGAAGACAGAGGGGGGCAGAGAAAGATAGACACCTGCAGACCTGCTTCACAGCCTGTGAAGCGACTCCCCTGCAGGTGGGGAGCTGGGGGCTCAAACCAGGATCCTCAAGCTGGTCCTTGTGCTTAACCCACTGTGCTGCTGCCTGACTCCCGAATTCTACCATTTTTGTCTGCAGTGTTCTCATATGGTTTCAGGGACCAAGCCCAAGACTTCACACATGGAATGAATGTGCTCTACCAGTTGAGCAACCTTCAATTTTTATTCAGGAAATTATAAATTTCCTCAATCTCAGGAAGTATCACTGCATGCCAAAGGAGAAACAGCCATATAATGAACCCTGGTGCATCCATCTGGGGGCTTTCTTCTAATTCTCATGATGTTATATTTGACTATATGTGGGCATATATGCCTTATTCCTTTGATAGTGAGCCCAAAAGGAGAATAGAAAGTATAGAGAAGAGAATTGTTTGCAAATGTGGACAGGTGGGGTTTAAGAAAACCAGTGGGGAAGAAGCTGTTGCCAGTATGCCTAAGACCTGAAGTCATGGAGAGCGGCAGCCATTGCTAATCCAACACTCATGGAGGGGATGACCCCTGACCTCTCTAGTCCATCCTTCTGACCTCCAGCTTCTGCCTCTCATTGGTTGAACCCAACTAGGAGATCCAGGTGAGTGGTTTACAGAATCTAATTCTGAGATTGTCTTCCTGACACAACTTCTCAAATGTGACACTGAATTGATTGTGATTGACTTTCAGGCATATGTGCCAGCTTCCACAAGCTTTATCTAATTCATCACTACCCCGTGGAATGACCTCCAGCAAGTACAGGCTAGTCTTCACAGAGTAGATCTTCATGGGAGTGGAGAGGGGCTGAGAGGTGACCTTGCTTCCTATGTCTCCTCTTCTCCACCTTGGGCACTGACTTTTGCATTTGTGCCTTTGCTCAGAGTAGGGCTTTATTCCTTGCAGATGCTGTGTACATTGTGGGGCTAGGCTAGTGGAGACTCATGAATCAGCAGCTGGCCAAGGTGGCTTCCAGGGGTTTGTTCCCCTGGGGGAGTCTGGGCTGCAGAGATAACTAGAGCTTTCCAGAACATTCCAGCTTCTAGCTGTGCCCAAAGGTGCTCAGTCGCTCACAGTATACTCAGGTCTTCACACACCTGCATCCTCTGGTACCTTTCTGTCTGTATCTGCATATTCAAAGGGGCACTAGAAGAGTGGACACTCCTACCACAGATACAGCTGAGGAAAAAAGGGCTGTTTTGTCATCCTAGAGGTTCATCCTGGTGCCAGAAATAGGGGAACCTAGAGAAGGAGCTAAAGAAGTACAAGGGGAGCAAGTGGTACTACACCTGATTGAGAGCACATGCTATTATGCACAAGGATGCAGGTTCAAGCCCCCATCCCCTCTTGCAGGGGGGAAAGCTTCACAAGCAGTGAAAAGTGTTGCAGGTCTCTCTCTTTCTCCCTCTCTATATCCCCTTCCCTTATCAATTCTCTCTCTCTCTCTCTCTCTCTCTCTCCCTCCCCCTCCCTGCCTCCCTCCCTCCCTCCCTCCCTCCCTCTCTCCATTTCTTCCCCCTCCTTTTCCTCCAGGGTTATCCTTGGGGCTTGGTGCCAGCACTACGAATCCACTGCTCCTGGCAGACATTTTTTCTATTTTATTTGGTAGGGCAGAGAAACATTGAGAGGGAAGGGAAAAATACAGAAGGAGAGAGAGACACCTGTAGCCTTGCTTCACCACTTGTGAAATATCTCCCTTGCAGGTGGGGAGCTGGAGGCTTGGTACTATGTGCACTTAAATGGTGCACCACTGCCTGACCCCTCTCAATTTCTCTCTGTCCTATCAAATAAGGGAGGGGGAGAAAAGAAAAAAATGGCTGCCAGGACCTATGGGTTCTTCATGTAGGCGCTGAGCTCCAGTCATAACCCTGATAGCAATACAAAAATAAATAAATAAGTAAATCAACAAAGTGAAAAAGATGCCTAAGAACCTAGAAGCCCAGCTGTTCTTTCATGCCAGGTCTCTTTGCATGGTCCTCCTATCCTGCAAGGTCATATCACAGGCATCCCTTGATTAGCTTTTGCACCTGCTTTTTGGTGCAGCAGTGTTCTGTCTCTGCGCCTTCACAGTAAGCTGTGTGCCAGGGATATTAGCCAGGGGGTAGGTATTAGTCAGGGATATTAGCCTTGGGGTTTTTAAGAGTCCAAGTGGAAATGGGGGGGGGGGTCATGGGGAGAGAGAGTGTGCTTGGCTTTGTCTGCTACTTCCTCTCAAACTCTAGTATCCAAGCATGATAGGAAAAGGAAGTCAAGTCAGTTCTGGTCCTGATGATTGTCACAAAGGAGCCCCACTCTGTAGCACTGTGTATCTCCATAGCACTTTCTGATGTAGGCTGCATATTCACTCACTTCCAACCAGTCTCTGGCTAAGTGGATAGCATACTAACACAGATCCTAACTTCTCTGTCTGCAGTTCCCAGACTTAAAGGTTTTTCACTCCCACACCCTCACCCTCCACAGCCCATGATCCCATTGTTACAAAACTCGCTTTGAAGTGAAACTAATGAGAGTCCTTGTTTATTCCACTTAGTGTGAAGAGCTGTACGTTTTCTTCAGAAATGGCCTGTGTTAGCACGTGAGCTATGTGCTCTGTGATGGCTTTCAAGAATAGAAAAGGTTCTGAATTCTGGGACACATATGATGGTTCTTAGGATCTCCAATAAGATTTCATGAACCTCTGGTATCCATCACCTCTTTTAAAGCTTTCCTAAAATCCGTTTTAGATTTCCCAGCCACTAGGATGGCTATTATTATTATTATTATTATAGAAAGAGAGCCTAGAGTACTGCTCTGGTGTCTGCAGTGTAAGGGATTGAACCCAGGCCCTCACACTTGCACAGAATATTCTCTACTCACTGAGTCAACACTACAACTGTAAGAAGGCTATTATTAACACACACACACACACACACACACACACACACACACACACACACACACATGCATGCGCGTGCATGTACACGCCAGTTGTTGGTGAGGGTGTAGGGAGACTGGAACCTTGGGTCAATTGCAGGAGGAAATGCAAAATGATTCAGGACCAGTGAACTATCTTCTGGCCCCCAAGGTGTGTATGGTTTGTTATGTATAATGCTGCCACAATTTAAAAAAAAAATCTAAATTAAAAAAATCAAATGTCCAGCAATTCCACTACTAGGCTTATACCCCAAAGATATAATAACACTTATTCAAAGGGGGTATATGCACCCCATATTTATAATAGCTTTATTCACAATAGCAAAATCTTGGAAATAACCAAAATGCCCTTCAACAGATGACTGAATAAAAAGGTTATGGGACATATACTCAATGGAGTATTATTCAGCATTAAAAAAGACAATATTGTGTCCTTTGGGAGAAGGTGGATAGAATTGGAGAAGATTATGCTTAGTGAAGCAAGTAAGGAGATGAAGAACAACTACAAAACAGTTTCTCTCAGGAGTTGGGTGGTAGCGCAGCGGGCTAAGTGCATATGGCTTGAAGCACAAGGACTGGCGTAAGGATCCCAGTTGAGCCTCTGGCTCCCCACCTGCAGGGGAGTTGCTTCACAGGCTGTGAAGCAGGTCTGCAGGTGTCTTATCTTTCTCTCCCCCTCTCTGTCTTCCATTTCTCTCTGTCCTATCCAACAATGATGACATCAACAACAATAATAACTACAACAACAATAAAAACAACAAGGGCAACAAAAAGGAAATAAATAAATAAATAAATATTGAAAAAAAAAACAGTTTCACTCATATGTGGAATATAGAGAATTGAACATAAACAAATGTGAAAAAAATGTCAACCTCTAAGACTGTGGGAGAGCTATAGTGATTATCTGTGGGGATGGGAACACAGACCTTGGTGCCAGGAATGGTGAAAAAAAAAAAGACTGTACTGTAAACCATTACTCAATAAAGTTCTAAAGTGAAAAAAAAAATGTGGTGCCAGAGTCTTGCACATGCGTGATACCACTGCTTTAGGACAATTGTTTCATTTTTTATTTTAGATGGGGCTGAGGGAGAGAGAGGGAAACAGAGAGGAGAGACACCACGGTACCACCCCACCAGCCATGGCGCTCCCCTGGTGTCCATGGTGTCAGGACTCAACCGCCTGCTAAGGCCCCTCCACTATTGGGTGAACTCTCTTTGAACCCTGAATGTGAGCTTTAAATATAGCTTTTATAAAGTTTTGGACTTAGCTTTCCTGACTGTAAAGAAGAATTACTTAGTACATGCTAACACTGTAACTGGGTTTGTACATTCAGGAAGACTGTTAAGTTGGAGTTGTCTGTGGTGCTGGGTGCCTCAGTGAGACATGCATCAAGGCAAAGAGACAGACCCAGAACACCTGAGTTCTCCTTACGAGCCAGTAGTATGATTGTAAGCAAGCCATTTCACTCCTTTTAGCTAACCACACCAACTTATTTTTATGTTTATAGAAGCAATGTTTTCCTGGTTCCATATGCCGCCATCTTGAAATCAGGGGTCTGAAAACACTAGAGAGACAGAACCCACTCACTGCCATTCTCATTCTTGTGGAGATTAAGCTGTGAGCACAGCTCCCTCCAAATGCCAGATAGGCTTCTTGGGATAGCTGACAGCAGCCTCACATGGAGTGATAAAAGCCTGCATTCTTGTCCAGAAGACTGCCTGTCTGTGGCTGTCCTCCAGCTGGAGCCTGTGGTGGCATGAAATGGTTCGGGGAGTCTTGGCGGCCACACTGTTCACTGGTAGCAGCAGTGAGCAGCAGCAGCAAGATTCTTGGCCTCTTAGACTCACTAGAACATGATGCTTCCTGCAGCCTTTCCTCTCCAAGTGGGAGTGCGGTGAGCAAATTACAGTTCAGTTAGGCGTAAAGATGAGCTAGTTCTCTGGGTAGCTGAGCTGCAAACAGTGGTGTGTCTGATTGCTTTCTTCATGTTTTAAGCCACATTTTATAAGGATATATGTTCCTGATTTCTGGTAGAGACAGACAAAATTTTGATAGAGAAAGGGGGAATTTGAAGGGGAGAGAGACACCTGCAGCCCTGTTTCACTGCTCATGGACCTGCCCCACTGCAGGTGGGGGTCCAGGGCTTGTACCTGTGTATCCATGTGCACTATTATGCATGTACTCTACCAGGTGCATCACCACCTAGCCCCTAGGCCATTTTTGTTAACTTCTTGAAAAAGGTGCACATAAGAAACACCTTGTCTTTATGGGGTGCTTCTCCTAAGATAGCCACACGAAGGGAGGGAATTGGCTATTCTAGAATGACTGACGAGGGCTAGAGATGGACAAACATGCCAGAGCACAGGACATCCAAACCCAAAGACCCAGAGGTCCCAGATTTAATCCCAGACACCGACCACCATAATCCAGAGCTGAAGGGTGCTCTGGTCACTCCCTCTTTCACAAAATATTAATTTTTAAAAATATTTATTTATTCCCTTTTGTTGCCCTTGCTGTTTTATTGTTGCTGTTATTGATGTCATCGTTGTTGGATAGGACAGAGGAGGGGAAGACAGGGGGAGAGAAAGAGAGACACCTGCAGACCTGCTTTACTGCCTGTGAATCGACTCCCCTGCAGGTGGGGAGCCAGGGGCTGGAACCGGGATCCTTACGCTGGTCCTTGCGCTTCACACCATGTGCACTTAACCAGTTGGGCTACTGCCCAACTCCATAATATTTTTAATGGAAGGTTGGAGGCTGGCAGGTGGTTTACCCGGTAGAGCATATGTGTTATCATCAATGAAGATCCAGCTCTGAGTCCCAGGCAGCCACATGGGTGCATCTTCAGGAGAGAGGGAGCTACAGGAGTTGTGGAGCAGTGCTACATTGCTTCTCTTTCTTTCTGTGTATCTCTCTATTTGCTCTCTATCTCTCATCCTCTGGCTAGAAGAAAGAAAAGATAAAGAAAAAAATAGCCACCAAGAGTGGTGGAGTCATGTAGGCAACCCACTGATAAGCCTGGTGGCAAAAAAGTCAATAGAATAAAATTGGGGGGGGTGTACATAGAGGTAGTGTATTGTGTAAAGTTTATATTTTGTTGTGTACATGATGCAGGTTCCAGTCCTGTGACCACATGGCACCAGGGGAAGCTCCAGGGCTGTGGTCTCTCTGCCCTTTTCTCTCTCTGAATCAAAAAGTGGCTAAGCGCACACATGCACCAAGCTCTGGCTTCTCTCTCTCTCTTTCTCTCTGAAATAGCCAGTTGTCTTCCCAAACAGACTTCTCCACCCTCATGAGGTGTCAGCCTGGCTGGCAGTAACTTTACAGATCTTTCAAACAGCTCTAGTGCTTTGGGACAAAGTCCAATAACAGACTCAAACAGCATGATCCCCGCCTGCCTGAGCTGCCAAGTCCCCAGCTCTGACAGGTTTCCCATCACTGTGTATCGTCTCCTTGCTCCTCTCCACTTGCCAGACCTAGACAGATGCTACTTGCTATGCTCTTTGCTTAGTCAATCCACTCAGCGGATGGACTGTTCTATTTGCTCAATTTTTCAACTTCTCTGCTTGCTACCTTACAAGTTGCTGTGTTTACCTCCTGGCTTCGGCCTGGATCTCTCTGGGGGACACACTTGTTTCTGTAGTGACCAGGGGCCTTGAAAAACAGCCGAGGCTCCCCCTGCAACAGAATCCATTTCCTGTGGATCCAATCACTCCACGTCTGCCCTTCAGCTGTACTTTGAAAGCCTCCTCCCCAAAGGTATGTATGTGTTTAATTAAGAAAAATATTTTATTTATTATTGAATAGAGACAGAGAGAAATTGAAATCAGGAGGAGACAGAGAGGGAGAGAGATACCTGCAGCACTGCTTCACCACTGTGAAGCATTCCCCCCATACAGGTGGAGACTGGGGTCTCGAACCCTGGTCCTTTTGAACTGTAATCTGAACGCTTAACCAGGTGCACCATGGCCTGAACCCACAAAGGTGTTTTAAAGAAAGGACACAGTGACACTTAAGCATTGGCTTCTACTGAGCAGGAGACTTTTGTTTTGCTGGTTTTATGGGGGTTGAGGAAGGGGAGTCTGGAAACCTTTGATTACACATAACTCAAGACTCTGAAATAAAATCTATGTCCTGTTGTGAAATCCACATACTATAGGGACTTGTCCCCTTGGGTTTCTTCTTGCCCCATCCCATTCTCCCCCCACCCCATGTTCCCTTTTTCCTTTTTCACTTTAGTGAGGTTATAAAAAGGACCCACCAACCTGCCAATGCCCATGTCTAGCAGAGAAGCAATTACAGAAGCCAGACCTTCCATCTTCTGCACACCATAAAGATCCTGGGTCCATACTCCCAGAGGGATAAAGAATAGGGAAGCTTCCAATGAAGGGGATGGGATACGGAATTCTGGTGGTGGGAATTGTGTAGAATTATACCTTTCTTATCCTAGGGTCTTGTTGATCATTATTAAATCAACTAAAAAAAAAAAAAAAAGGAAGGAAGGAAGAGAGGAAGGAAGAAAGAAAAAGGATCCACAAGGTCCTGGAGATGGCTTGATGTATTAGAGCTATGTGTGAGGACCCAGGTTCCAGTTCTGGCTTTCACCTGGGAACATCAGGCAAACAGGAAGTTAGTCAAGCAGAGGAGCCATGCAGGGTGTCTCTCTTTCTCTCCACATGGAATACAAATCTTAAGGAGGGAACTGGGTGTCAGAGCAGCAGGTTAAGTGCAGGTGACGCAAAGTGCAAGGACTGGCATAAGGATGCCCGTTCGAGTCCCCAGCTTCCCACCTGCAGGGGAGTCGCTTCACAAGTGGTGGGTGAAGCAGGTCTGCAGGTATCTTGCTCTTCCCCCTCTCTGTCTTTCCCTCATCTCTCCATTTTTCTCTGTCCTATCCAACAATGATGACAACAATAACTATAACAATAAAACAAGGTCAACAAAAAGGAATAAATAAATATTAAAAAAATCTTAAGGGAGGGTTGGCAAAATAGCTCACTTGGATAATGCGCTGCTTTGCCATGTGTGTGATCCAGGTGCAAGCCCAGGCCCCACTTCATTGAAGGACACATAGGTGTGGTGGTCTCTTTTACTCTCTGCTTCTTTCCCTATCTCCCCCCTCAGTTTCTCTCTGTTTCTATCAAATAATAAATAAGTACATAAATAAATTAAAACAATGGGAAGCACAGCTGATGCAATATCTTATTAAAAATAATAAAACAAATAAAATAAGAATCTGCCTCTCTATGAGCAAAAAGGAAAAAAATGGATGCCCAGAGAGCACTGTTATTTCTTCTATTGCTTTCTGACAAAGTCTTAACCTGTGTGTGCTAACCTTATACAACGTTCATTTCCTTCTAAGTGGTTTTCCTGCCTCCCATCTAATTGTTCTTCCTGAGCCCCTTCCAGTTTCAAATTCACCCCAAACAACCTTCTTACCCAGGTCAAATGCCTGCAAAGACCCTCCCAGAGTCTCAGCTCCATCCTTGGGACTTTGGAAGACCTGGGTTTTTCAGCCAGCACTGAGACTCCTTTATTTGTTTTCCCCTTTAATTCTTTAGTTTTTTTTTTTTTTTTTTCAAATTGCCACCAGTGTTATCACTGGGGCTCAGTGTCTGAATGACAATCCATTGCTCACATCGATCATTATTTCCTCCCCTCCCTTTTGTTTGATATGGTAGAGAGAAATTAAAAGGGAATGGGGAATAGAAGAGAGACACACACACCTGCAGACCTACCTCTTCACTAGTGAAGCTTCTCCTCTACTAGTGGGGACCAGAGACTTGGTTTTATAGAATATTATCATCTCAATCTCAGGCAGAAGTTGAAAAACAAGATCAGAAAAGAAAACACAAGTAGAACCTGAAATGGAATTGGCATATTGCACCCAAGTAAAAGACTCTGGGGTGGGTGGGTACAGAGAATATAGGTCCATGAAGGATGATAAATGACATAGTGGGGGTTGTATTGTTAAATGGGAAACTGGGGAATGTTATGCATGTACAAACTATTGTATTTACTGTTGAATGTAAAACATTAATTCCCCAATAAAGAAATAAATTAAAAAAGAATATTATCTAGTTTCCTCTTTTAAAATATTTAAATATTTATTTATTTCATAAAACAGAGAGACATTGAAAAGTGAGGGGAAGAGAAAGAGAGATACCTGTGATTCTACTTCCCAGCTCATGAAGAGTCCCCCCAGCAGGTGCACCAAAGCTTTATTGCAGAGAATAATGCCATATACACATATTTCTTACTAATAGTATCTTTGGATGTTTATCACAAATAACATCTTCATTTAGAGTTTCTTCAAATACTGACAATAAAGTTTTATTCATCTGCTACAGGAAACAGATATAGACAAATCCATTCTAGTGGGGCAAGGTCTCCAACTATTGCTTTAGAAATGAGGAAAGAAATGAAAACGTTACACACACACACACACACACACACACACACACACCATCTGACACCATCTTATAAAACCCCCTTAAAAATAAAAATTATTGGGAGTGCACTATTTATGACTAAGCTAATTTAATGAAAGCATAAACATCATAACAAAGGTGACATTGATAAAATATTTACCTGTTTATTTACTACAGGGAACTAGTTAAGAGTCCTACTCTAAGATATGTGGTGCCAGGAGTCAAACACTGTATTTTAAAAATGGTGAATGCTCATTTTTATTCACATCAAAGGCCCCACCTTCACTTGTTTCTAAACCACACCCACATCTGTTACAACTTCCGGGTGTCTGCTGGCAGCACTTAAAGAGAGGAAGAAAGGTCTACATTCTTGGGGGGGGGGTCTCATCTTTTAGCCTTGGAAAACTCTAGACTGTAATGATTTCTGTCTCTGCAAGTGAGCATCTTGCTTTATATTCATATTGCCAATAGGATTTTTTTAAAAATAAAACTATTGTCCTTTTATTTCACTTGGATCATAAGAATCACCTTTCCAGCTATCATTTTTTGTAAGTATTCCTAAATTATTAAAGAGATATATCATTTATAAAAAAACACTGGGAGTCAGGCGGTAGTGCAGCGAAAGCACACATGGCGCAAAGTGCAAGGACTGGCTTAAGGATCCTGGTTCAAGCTCCAGATCTCCACCTGCAGGGGAGTCGCTTCACAGGCAGTGAAGCAGGTCTGCAGGTGTCTAATTTTCTCTCCTTCTCTCTGTCTTCCCTTCCTCTCTCCATTTCTCTCTGTCCTATCCAACAATGACATCATCATCAACAACAACAATAATAATAACTACAACAACAAAACAAAGGCAACAAAAGGAAATAAATAAATATCAAAAAAAGTCTTCCCCCCAAAATTCAAAAGTAGGGGAGAAATAGCTTATTATTTGCATTGCAAATGTTTTTTTTCTAACTTACAAAACAGTTCAATGGAATTTCTTTAAATGAAAAGCCTCTTTCAGGTATTTGTAGACCAATGACTATTTAGATGTGAAAAGAGCTTCAATTACACTTAACTCCACAGGTCTATCTATTGGTTATTTATCTACCATGTTATTAAATAAATAAACAAAATTTCTAAGATTCCATTTCAGTGAAATAATTGTAGAAAAGCAACAAAAGGACATGGAATTGTAATGTTTCAATGAGAATATAATTTGACTCACAAAAATTGGATAGCCACGTCTTTTTTTTTTTTTAATAATGGGTTAAATTCTGGACTATTCCTGCAAATGTTTTTACTTTGATCAACTTGATACTTTCCTTCACCTACATAAAATCCTCCAATGAGATTCCATTCATTTCAGGACAAAATTAAATCTGGCCCCTGACCCCTGGTCCAGGTGCCTCTCTATATGTGGTTCTGTTTCAAACCTACAGTGTGTCAGATGGTACTTGAATCTGTCAAAACCCACTGTCCTTTTTTAGCCTCTATGACTCTTCCTGTGTGGTGACCATTGTCAGTCTATACTGCTGACCCCAAAGAGCCCTGAATCATGTCTGGGAAGAGGATATGCTTAGTACTCTTGCTGATGGACTGAGTGAACATGGGCTACTAAATGTGCTATTGCATTCAGGGTACTTGTTCTCCTAATCAGAGGGCAGCCATTTTTGTGGCCATTTGCTTTAGAAGTAGAGAGTTGGAGTGCAAAGTATACTGGGCACCTGAGAGATACTGGGCACCTTTCACTCTTGTTCACTGGGTGACTTTAGACTAAACTCTTATTCTCCCTGGGTCTCTGATCTGAAAAGTGAGGAAGTTGGCTGAAACACCCTCATGTTCTCTAGCTCTAACTTCAAATGTATTGTTTTGTTCATCTTATCTTTTTTTTTTTTTTTTTTAACAAACTTGTCATCAGTAATCTCTGACTTGCAAGGCTGTATAGATGTTAGGTGTGCAATTTCAACTTTCAGATTTTGTGATGGAGTGTAATCATTTCTTACACTCTGCCTGCATATCTTGTGAGGAATTGTGTGGATACTAATATCCAGCAACCTGCTGTAACTGTCTATGGTCATGCATTTCAATACACAGCCATTGTTTTAGCTACATCTGAAAAGTAAGCAGAGATGGACAAAGAGCAGCTTCAAAAATAGGCACTTCATTCATTAGGCCATCTGGTCATCCTTTATAGGGAGGAACTTTCTATACAGCCATTAGAAGGCAGGCACATTAGAAATGGTGAATTTAGGAGATCGGGCGGTAGTGCAGCAGGTTAAACGCACATGGCGTGAAGCGCAAGGACCAGCATAAGGATCCCTGTTCGAGCCCCCAGCTCCCCACCTGCAGAGGGAGTCGCTTCACAGGTGGTGAAGCAGGTCTGCAGATGTCTCTCTTTCTCTCTTCATCTCTGTCATCCCCTCCTCTCTCCTTTTCTCTCTCTCCTACCCAACAATGATGACATAGATAACAACAACAATAATAACTACAACAATAAAACAACAAGAACAACAAAAGGGAAAATAAATTATAATAATAATAGTAATAATAATAAAAAGAAATGGTGAATTCACCTCAGAGTTTCCTGGCCAAGGTCTTCTCCTTAGAAGGCCAGACTCTTAATAGTTTACTGAGAATTTTGAGGGTCATGCTATTGAGATAATGAATTTTCATTATCTCACGAACTAAGATTTGAATTTTGGTATTTGAAGTATCTTGAAATGATTACAGCTCTCTTTTCTCCCTTTTTAAATATGATGCCAGAAAATGAACTCAGAACCTGTTGCATGCACAACAACACCAAACAACCTTCCAGTCTAATCTTTTATTCTATTTGTCTTAAGAGACAGACAGAAAGTAATAGACAGAGACAGGAGAAGGAGAGGAGAGAAACCAAAGCACCACACCACCATCCATGGACTTCTTCCCTCTGGTGCTGTCCATGGTGCCTCCATGTGGTGCTGGGGATTGAACACAGGGGCCTGACCATGGTAAGGCAAGCACTTCATCCACTGAGCCATCTTTCAGGCCCAATCCCAGACTCTTTCTATAGCTCTCTTGTTTTCACCTGATGTAGTTAATGATAGCCATATTCACAAATGTTAAAAAAAAACAATGCTCCTTAGAAGTGTAAGAAATAACATCTGAGTGTCTCATTTTCATTCCTGCTCACCTTCTGTGGTTTCTTTGCTAGTCAAAAATCTTTTCTGGGGAGTCGGGCGGTAGCGCAGTGGTTAAGCACAGGTGGCGCAAAGCACAAGGACCGGCATAAGGGTCTTGGTTCAAGCCCCCGGCTTCCCACCTGCAGGGGAGTCGCTTTACAAGCAGTGAAGCAGGTCTGCAGGTGTCTATCTTTCTCTCTACCTGTCTCCCCCTCCTCTCTCCATTTCTCTCTGTCCTATCCAACAACGAAGGCATCAATAACAACAACAATAATGACTACAACAATAAAACAACAAGGGCAAAAACAAAGGGAAAACAAATAAATAAATAAATATTTTAAAAAATATATTTTCTGTTCTCCTTTGAACACATCTGCGACACAGGCATGGCACTGCTCTACAAGGCTCCAAACTGACACCCCATCATTTTTCTGCACCTGCTGGTCAACCCTCCAGACACTCCTTGAGTCCAATTTATTGTTGGTATGCTTCTAATTCTGCTTCTAAAAACCCCTTCTGTTTCATTTGGTTTAATCCCCCCTGCTTAACACTGTATTCTATTTACATAACCACTGTTAACTAAGCACTGTATTCTATTTACATAACCATTGTTAACTAAGCATGGCATTGGTTTGATCCCACTTAAAGCTGCGGTCTATTTACATAAATCACTGTTAACTAAGCACCACCCTCCCTCCAGGGCATTGGTGGTTCATTGGTAGAATTCTCGTCTGCTCCACCCCCTTCCTTGTCACACCCTGATTTTCACCAATCTCTTTTTGCTCCACCCTCTCTATGTCATATCCTGTTTACACCCTACTTGGCAAGGACAGGATTGTTAGTTTTAGTTTAGTTTAGTTTAGTTTAGTTTAGCTTGGCTTAGATTGTGTTGCGTTCCGCTTGAATAAAGACTGATCTGTGTACCACTCAGCCATGAGTCCCTGGTCATCTGTCTCCTGCTCGCGAAGCTAGCCTGGCAATTTACTACTTGCAGCCCCACCAGTTCTCAGCCCTTCCAGTGCCCAGCATCTCCACCTCGCAAATCCCAGGCCAAGCCCATTTCAGGGCGGACCCACAATAGGCAGAAACTCCCCACCCAAGAGCACCGGGCAGCAGGGCAGAAGCCTGACAGCATGGCCATCTCCCTTTGGAAGATTCCAGCTGGGCTGCCCTACTAGCTGGCTTTCCTGGCTGTCCATCATCATTTACAGCTCTCTGTATCTTTCAGATGGTCATTTCATTTTTTGTTCTAAGAAATTTCATTTGGTAAGCAATACAATAACAATAAAATAAGGGAGTGGCAGGGAGATATCTCAGCCTCATAGAGCTCAGAACTTGCATGCCTGAGGTCACAGAGGCTGCAGGTTGAATCCTCAGCATCGGCTTATGCTAGAGCCGAAATGTGCTCTGGTTGCAATCTTCTTTCATAATCAATCAACCAATATATCTCAACAACAATGACAACAAAAGAAATGGTGTAAATATATCTGTGAATAAAAAAGCAGCCCTAACACCCTTAAAGGTAGACCGTGTGTGTGTGTGTGTGTGTGTGTGTGTGTTTAACCAAGTATTGCTCAGCTCTGGCTTATGGTGGTGCTGGGGATTGAACCTGGGTCATCACAGCCTCAGGCATAGCCATTATGCCATCTCCCCTGCCTTCCCAATAAATATGTTAAGTGGGCAAGAAAGAGCTCAGGCTCTTTGTAACCTGCCACTTGTCACTATTCTGCTGCCAGGCACCCTGAGAGGAAGTGCTAGGGTCCCAGAAGGGAAACTGTTTCCTCAGTTGAGGTGCCCCCACCTTATCCCCCTGTTGCTTTGTGCATACAGTGGTGTTCAGGGCTCTGCCCATAAGCTGCCTAGGGTGCTGTGTGTTGAGTCCCTCACCTGGCTTTGCTGTGCCCGTTCCAGCATTCCTCCTGGTTGGACGTGCCTGCGGTCACACGCTCGTCCTTGCAGATGGTGTAGGGGAACGCCGACCAGACCTTTTTTGAAAGCTTCAGTTTCTCTTTTATGTCTGTGACCTGGTCGAGAAATCAGGGATAGAGAGTGAGTAGTTTTCCCAGAGTGGCCCCCTGTCTATGCAAGTGAAGGGCAAAGATGGGAGATAGGGCTGGCTAGGGCTGCTAATGGGGTTCAAGAGAGCAAGCATTTTGCTGTGGGACTGACTGACCAGGAGAACCTCTCTTCTTCCTCCTCCCTTGATCTTCCTCTAGCTTCTGGCAGGGGTAACCAGCCTTTCTTGTTTTCCATATCTTCTGTCCTCCCATCCTACAAATTAGAAACTTTGGAAGTTATCTCAACTGGCTTCAGGTCCTTCTTGGGCTAGGAAACTGTAGTGCTCACTGCCCCTCCCAATGTATTCTTTAGAATTCTTTTGCTTGGATGTCAGATAAACAGTGCCTAAGTAAGGCAGCAAGAGCTAGAATGCTCTCCTCAATAGTCTACTTCCTTCCGTAAGAAACACAAAAACCTAACCTGGCTTCTGGAACCTCTGCTTCTGACCCACAAAGCACACACTTGGAGAGTGTGCAACAGATCAAATCCACTTAAACAACACACACACACACACACACACACACACACACACACACACACACACACACACACCCCTCTAGCATCAGGGGTTGGGGTTGTAGCTCTGTGACAGAGCACAAGCTGTCTGAAGTCCTGGGTTCAATTTCCTGTACTATGCTCAAACTCAAGTAACAAAAGAAGAAAAGTCATTCTAACTGCAGGTCAGTGTAAAATTCACATCCCTGTGGGTGATGGCTGGGAGTAGATCAGCATCTTACATATTTGTTGACTCAGCCCTGACTTTCCATCCATGGAAAAAGGGGAGAGGGACCAGTAGCATCTCAGTTGCATTGGGAACATCTGGGTTGATGCCACTGTCTGTGGATGGTTAGGATGTGTCTGTTACTAGTTTAATAATGTCTCCCCAAGTTTAAATAGCTGAAGTTCAAACCCTCAGGAACTCAGGATGTGACCTTATTTGGAGATGGGCAAGGATGTCTAATGAGGTCAATGGGGACAGCTTTAATACAGTCTATAATCACAGTAACAGTGGTGACACAGAGATGCCATGCAGATAAGACACCAAGTCTTTGCACATAGAAGGAAGACAATATGAAGAGGCAGTAGGAAGAAGACATTCATGTACAAGACCAGGAAGAAAGATCCCAGCTCTCAGAAGGATCCTCCCTTGACAACATCTTAGTTTTGGCTATTTCTTATTCCCAGAACAACGAGAAAACAAATGTCTGTGGTTTCATGCACCTCATTTGTTCCTGCAACGCTACTGAACCTATTGAGATTTAATGACATCATGGACCCTTGGAGATGAGTAACCTTTGGAAAACCAAGTATCCTGTGTTTACAGTGGATGGGGAATAGACTTAGAAAAGAAAAAAAATTTTTTTTTTAAATACATTTTTGGCTAGGTTTAAGATCAACCACCCAGATCTCTGATGTTTTATTTTGTTCCTGGTCATGTTTCTCAGTGGTTCTAGAACTACAGAATCTTCAGTTCTTGCTTAGCTGTTAGTCTGATGATGATAAAAGGCTCAGCATTGGGAATATCTGTTCATCTATGAGGTGCTGAAGAGGACCAGAGTGTTGAATCTAAAGAAAGCAGTACATGTCCTTGGATAGATGTTACTTTCCTTTTAGAGTGTGGGTTGGGGTGGGATCTGCAAGTGGTGACAGTACAGGAAGTAGTTCACATACACACACAGTGAAATGTTCAGGAGAACTTGAAACCATGCTCCAGATTTCTCTCATTGGTGCTAACCTTGGTCTCCAGGTTATACCCTTCCTCTCATTTTAGCCAAACTGTCTGGGGACAGGAAGTTTGCGGTAAGAGCTAATTCTCATCTGTCCACTACTCTTGGCAGTGTGTGTATGTTGTATTTTCTTTTAAAGATATAAGGGCATTTCTCTTCTTTTCTTTTCTTTTCTTTTCTTTTCTTTCCTTTCCTTTCCTTTCCTTTCCTTTCCTTTCCTTTCCTTTCCTTTCCTTTCCTTTCCTTTCCTTTCCTTTCCTTTCCTTTCCTTTCCTTTCCTTTTCTTCTTTCTTTCTTTCTTTCTTTCTTTCTTTCCTTCCTTCCTTCCTTCCTTCTTTCTTTCTTTCTTTCTTTTTTTTTTTTGCTTCCAGGGTTATCACTGGGGCTTGGTGCAAGCACTATGAATCCACTGCTCCAGGAGGCTATTTTCCTCATTTTTTTTCCCTTGTTGTTGCCCTTGTGGTCGTTAGTGTTATAGCTGTTGTTGTTGTTGGATAGGACAGAGAAATCGAGAGAGGAGGGGAAGACGAAGAAGGGGAGAGAAGGATAGACATTTGCAGACCTCCTTTACTGCTTGCGAAATGACCCCCCTGCAGGTGGGGAGCTGGGGGCTCAAACGGGGATCCTTACGCTGGTCCTTGTGTTTTGCACCATGTGCGCTTAACCCGCTGCACTACCGCCCTTCCCCCACAAGGCCATTTCTATCCAACCATAGATGGACATAGTGGATTGCCAGAAAAGTCATGGTGTATTTTTGCATATAAAACAGAAAATTATGCTATAGCTTTTTCAATAATCCAATACATTCTGTTTGTCAATCATCTAAGACCCCCAAAAATGTCACCTAATAACTGTCAAATGACAGAGTGGAAGATCTCCATTCTGCAAACATCATAGCAATAACTGGTGCCAGCAAATATTATTGATAAACTTATTGTAGGGTGAATTTTATCCTACCTCACCACAGATGTTGAAGTCCTAACCATGATATCCATATATATGACTGCAGTTAAGACTAAGGTCATTGTAGATAATGAAGTTGAATGGGGTCACCAGGATGGTCCCTAGTACAATCTGAGTCTGTTCTTACAAAAAAGAAAGTTTGGATACAAACATAGACTCACACAGCAAAAACATAATGTGAAGATGAATTCAGAGAGATGTTGTGACCCATTTTTAAACAAACAAATTAAAACCCCAATATGGCCAGCAAACTACCAGAAACTATGGGAGATATATGGAAGAGCCTTTCTCCCAAACTCTGAAATGTCCGACCCAGCTAACACCTTTTTTTTTTTTAGTGATTTAATAGTAATTTATAAGATCATAAGATAATAGGGATATAATTCCATACCACTCCCACAACCAAAGTTAGACATATTCCCCCTCAAGATAACTACTATAGTTCTTCAGGGTCATAATTAGGGGTAACTATATACATATATATATATATATATATATATATATATATATATGCACTTTTTTCAAGTTCACGTGTTTCAATTCTCTGTTTTTTTAAAATAGATTTTCTTAATATTTTTAAACTATTAAATTTATTTATTTGATAGAGACAGCCAGAAATCAAGAGGGAAGGGGGGAGATAGAGAGGGAAAGAGACAGAGAGACACTTGCAGCACTGCTTCATCACTCACAAAGCTTTCCCCCTATAGGTGGGGACTAAGGTTTGGAACCTGGGTCCTTGTGCACTGTAACATATGCACTCAACCAGGTGCATCACCACCTGGCCCCTTAATTCTATACATTCCATTTATGAGTGAACTCAGACCACAGTTGTCCTTCACTTAATTCACTATTCATAATAACTGCCAATCCCATCCATGTAGTCCCAAAGGACACATTTAAGGCTTTTTAAAAACAAAAAAAAAAAACCTGATGAATAGTACTCTATTGAGTATATGCCCCATAACTTTTTTTGTTTTGTATTTATAAACCTTAATTTAGTGGCCTTTTATCCCATTATTAAAGGCCTCCCCCACACAAATTCTAAATATTCCTAATAAGGTACTCCCTCCTGATAGTTTATTCTTTTTAAAAGAATTTATGTATTTATTCATGAGAAAGATAGGAGAGAGAGAAAGAACCAGACATCACTCTGGTACATGTGCTGCCAGGGATTGGACTCAGGACCTCATGCTTGAGAGTCCAGTGCTTTATCCACTACTCCACCTCCTGGACCACACATATCTTATCCTTTTAATCAGGAAGATGGAAAGGCACTCATCAGAGAAGCATGTGGGTCACTTGGGCGAAAATGGCTGACCCCATGTGGATGCTAATGCCCCATCTTTTTTTTTTTTCCCTGAAGGGACCTATGCACCAAATCTTTATTGTAAAGAATATGCCATATACACTTATTTCTTACTAATAGTATCTTTGGAAGTTTATCACAAATAACATCTTCATTTAGAGTTTCTTCAAATACTGACAATAAAGTTTTATTCATTTGCTACAGGAAACAGATATAGACAAAATCTCTTCTAGTGGGTAATGGTCTCTATTGCTTTAAGTTTTACTGCACATTCTACACAAAGAAATGAAATGAAAAGCTTACACACACACACACACACATACACACACACACACACACACACACACACACACACACACACACACGAGAAGCAGCACTGTCGATTCACAGACCACCATCTGACACCATCTTATAAAACCCCCTGAAAAATAAAAATTATTGGGAGTGCACTGTTTATGACTAAGCTAATTTAATGAAAGTATAAACATCATAACAAAGGTGACATTGATAAAATACTTACCTATTTATTTACTACAGGGAACTAGTTAAGAGTCCTACTCTAAGAAATGTGGTGCCAGGAGTCAAACACTGTATTTTAAAAATGGTGAATGCTCATTTTTATTCACATCAAAGGCCCCACCTTCACTTTTTACTAAGTCACACCCACATCTGTTACAACTTCCGGGTGTCCTTCCATTTTCTTTTCCCTCTCAGATAAGAGAAACAAAGCCTGATTTCCCAGAATCTCTTTCTTCTAGCTGACACTTTCATCTCAATCTTGTTGACTCTAGAACCTGGAGACAATGCATTATTGTTTCTGAAGCTACTCAGTGGTGGTCTACTCTAGCACACTAGACCAAATGTAAGGAAAAACATTGGGTTAAAGTGTGATGGAGAAAGGCATATTGATGTCATCATAAAGTAGCCCCACACTCATCACTTTATTGCAGAAGGAATGCTGGTCACTTTGCAGAGTGGTAACTTGGTATCTCTTCCTTAATCAAAGTTAAGTAGTGGGACACATTGGTATGGGTACTACCTCCTGGTGGCATGAGACAAAGTCTGTTCCATCAGCTACATTGCCAGAATTCATAAGCCAAGCCCAATCTTAAAGACACATCAGAACAATCTATAAAACAACTGGCTCCTGTTCTTAAAACATGGTTCTCATAAAAGATAGACAAAGGCAAGAGAGTTCTTCTAGACTTCAGGAGACCAGAAACCCAGCACTGAAAGTCAGTGTATGCTCTGGATTGAGCCCCAGACCTGAAACATGTCTGCCTCAAGGATGACACAGGGACTGTTGGTTAAACTGAATACTAACTCCATATGAGGGGATAGCATTACTTCCCAGTTAAATTTTCTGCGTATCAAAGTGCAGCATGAAAATACCACAAGGTTATAGAAGAATGTTGTAGTCTCAGCAGACACATGTTGAAATATTTAGAATTAAAGCATTATGAAAATCACACCTTTAGAAGGATTCAGGGATCATCATCACCACCATTGCATAGATGTGTAGAGAGAAAACGAGGCACATTTAAAAATTATTAGTGATTTAACAGTGATTTATAAGATTATAAGCTAACACAGGTATAGTTTCACCTCACGCCCACCAAATATGGCATATTGTAAATCACTGACTAATCTCAATGGAGGTATATAATCTTTCTCATTTTTCAGTAAGTAACTGTTTTAAAAATAAAACACATAACAAACAAAACCTCTTGGGGTTGGGCAGTGGTGCACCTGGTTAAGTGCACACATTAGCATGTGGGAGGATCTGGGTTTGATCTCCTGCTTCCCACCTACAGAGGGGACACTTCATGAATGGTGAAGCAGGTTTGCAGGTGTCTATCTTTCTACTTCTCTTTCTATCTCTCCTCCTCCTCTCTATTTCTCTCTGTCACACTAAACAAAATAGAAGAGGGGGGAATAAAAAGAAACAAATGAACTTTTGGAGCAGTGGATTCATAGTGCTGGCACTGAGCCCCAGCAGTAACTCTGGTAACAAAGCAAAGCAAGCAAGCAAACAAAACTCTCACGTTTAATTTTTCTGCAGGGTGCCACTTTGGGGTTTCTAACCTCCAACCTGGGCTCCTACACCTTGGCAACTCATTTCCACTGTTCCCTAGCACCAAGCCCAGAGAGAGAAATGCTGGTACATCCTGGACTGGAATGATATGAATTTTATTCTGCTTTATAATGAAGCATGCCAAGAAAGTACATCTTCTCTGTCTCACTGCATACTAAAATCCTACCTTTGTGTTTTTAACAATCTGAAACAGATATTTGGAGGCACAAAAAAGCATAAAATTGCATGATGTCTGTTGTGCTGCCATGTCTCTAAATCAAATTCAAGCAGTGCTTCTTTTGGGACACATGCTCTGGGCTTCAAGTTAGATTTAGATTCCACTCTCTGGGTTTTATGGATTCATTGATAACTCATTCATTATTCCAAGTACTGATTACACTAAAGTTCTACTTGGCTCAGTTTTCTCAGTCTCTCTCTGATTGCCTTGGTCCTTGGTGGAAGGTCAGGGTTTGAATGTATCTTTAGCTTTAGTGCTCAGGACAGGTGTGATAGCCCACCAGCCCAGCAGGCCTGGGCTACTGGTAGTTTCATAAATATCAAGCAAAAAAGTATGGATTGTTCATACAAGTTTCTTCACATGTAGATTGAGAACTTGGGTGTTACTGTCCCGTCTGATTCCAAGTTCATGAAGGCAGCATTACATACCTTCGATCATGGGGGCCACACAGTGAATTCCTTTGTCTGAATAGGGCTGAGAGGGGTGGTGGGTTGGGATGGATGTGGGCTAGGAAGCTGTGAGGTTAGAAGGATGTGTGAGCTCTCTCCAACAATCCACCTGGGCACATTTGATAATCAAGTCATGTGCACATAGCATCTCAGTAGCTGGGCATTTTCATTGTTAACACAATTGAAAGTGAGAACAGCAAAGGCACCGTGAGAGATGTAAATGCTGTTTTAACATTTTGCACAGAAACAACAGCCAATTTGCTTCCTAACCAGGGTGGGGAAACAGACGGCTGAGAAGAAAAAAAAAAAGAAGAAAGAAAGAAAGAAAAACTCCTAGCCACTGGAGAGGAACACACCTTTGATTCTGAAGAATCTCTGAATGACTGGAGTTAATTTTTCAGACTCAAGAAAGTTGTGTGTTTCTCACCCTGTTGAGCAACCTCTTCCCATGCTCTTTTCTTTTTATTTTAAAATAGCAATGCAGCTTCTTTGCTGTAGCTCCCAATCTTGAACCTGAAGTGCACACAGCAGTGAGCTAAGCTTTATGTTAACAAACACTCAGTACAAATCTACTGCTAAGAATGGCAGCTGCTCTAATTCAGCAAGAATGCAAAACTGGTGGGAGCAGAGACCTGGAGTCAGGTCTATCTTGGTTTATATGCTCTGATTAAATGCAATTATGGATTTGATTGTTCTGTTTTAACTTACTCATTAATAGGACTTAAAATGACTTTTGCAAAAAAATTTGGGATCTCTTTTATTTCAGAGGGTACACGTGCAACGGTAAAATGACAGATATGCTATTCCCTTGGCTCTCGACACATCTGCAGCAGTATGAAGTCAGAATGACAAAGAACCTGCTTACTAGCATTCCTCGAGTCTCTACTTTTTCTGCAGAATGTATTAGTGCAGTACTGTTTGTATGTAGCATATGCAAAGATAGTTATAAACACACTGCGCATCTATAGCCTGATTACTTAATTAGTTTTTGTGAGAGGGGCAGGAGAGATGAGAAGAGAAGAGAAGAGAAGAGAAGAGAAGAGAAGGAAGAAAAGAGAAGAGCAAAGGAGAGGAAAGGAGAAGGGAAGGGAAAGGGAAAGGGAAAAGGGAAGGGTGGAGGAAAAAGAAGGAGAAGGGGAAAATCAGAGTTGGTCAGCTCTGACAAAAGGTGCTAGGAGAGCCTGAATGTGGTTTCTAAGGCCTTAGACATGCAAGTTCTGTGCTCTAGGCTGAGCTATCACTACAGTCTCAATGACCTGATTTTTTTCCTTTCCTGTTAGGGATACAAAGAGCAAGAAAATTTGGAGCTCACTATTCTAGTCTATAGGATAGGGAGTGATGTAACATATTTGACTCACTGACTTAGCAAAAACATTCAGTGACTTCAGTTTAATAAGATAAAGAAGTATAGTATGCATTAAAAATTTTAATGCATTAAATAACTTAAAAGGTTTTTTTGTCATTTTCATTCCTTTATTAATTATAGTTGCTGACCTTGAAAGGTTTCTAATTTCCCTGTGTGAAGAGAGAGGGGAAACAATACAAGGAGTGAATGTGATAGACATGGGTAAAGAAAGGACTAGAGACACTGATATAAATTTGTCTAGAAAGTTCTTTTTCAGGGAAAACCATATTTCTTCCCAAGCATATAAGTCTTTGCTGCTTTCACTTTTATGCTACCACTGATGAACTCATTGAGTGTTGAGTTCACTTCTTTCCATGTAGGAGCCCTCTCAGTAACTTCTGCAAGGCCCATCGGTGGTCATGAATCCCTTCAATTTCTGCATATTTGAGAAGATTTTAAGTTCTTCACACATAAGGAAAAAGACACCAGAAAAATGAAGACAAAAATGAACTGAGTGATATGTCAAAATGGGTGAACCAAGGCGAAATATCAAAAGGCCACATACTATACCAGAAACTCTAAAATCTTAATCTTTGCCTCACTTGGCTTGGAACCTAAAGGGAAAATGTTGGGTGGCATGAATCAGGGAGAGAGGGAGGAATGCCAGTTGACTATACATGGAGATGAAACTCTGGAGACAAAATCAGAGAGGGTGAACACAGGGTGAAACTTGTCTGGGGGTAGGGTTCTACACTAAAAAGAGGAACTGGGGAAGGAACAGAAAAGGGGATGGGGGGTGGTCCTAGGTTGGAGGTGAGAGAGTGTTGTAGACATCTATGATGTGGAGCTGGGAAATGGAGCCCATGTGTGGACAATTATGCTGTAAACCACTAACCTCTGAATAAAATGGAAAAAATAAATCTTTGTTGATATTTGCTTTTTGGTAACTGCTCTGAGGAAATAAAGGAAACTGAATTATTTGTCATTTCTACCTAGAAGGCCTAGAAACAAAATGTTCCAACACAGCCATCCAAGTCTTCATTTCCAACAAGGGATTGATTTTTATCTATGTAGACGCCATCATTCTGACCTTCTTTTTGCTATCTTTTCCCATGATTTCTAAAAATCTGTCTGATAGTACAGATCTGGTAAACAGAAATGCACATGTTCTATGTGTAAGAAACATTTGTTAAATGAATAATCATGTGAACAGCATTGCTGATGACCAGCTAAGGAAAATAAGATTTCAGAAATGATCGATTATCTGCCAGTTTCTGTCTTGACTTCTCCACTGGGGAGTAAAAAAGACACAGGAGCATTTAGAAGGTCTGAAAAAATTTTTTTTTCCCTTGACCTGATTACCCTCAAGCAAGAGGGAAAATCTTAGATGATCTCCCCAATTCTCTAATCTCCTGTCATCATGAATGGCATTCCTGGTGTGATTTACACAGATCTGATGAAGAAGTCTTGGAGATCTCAAAGGTCACCTGGGCTTGAATCAAAAACCACGAGAACAGAAATACAAATGGAATGAATCCATTTCTAAGTAGGTGACCTGCTAAGTTCTGGTCTTGGGTGCTTTGAAACCTTGTTGGGATCTTTGTTGTTTCATGTAGATTTCTTTGACAGGGCACATTTGATTGCCTCTAAGAGCCTTTGCCCATGGTTAGCTGTTCACCTATCTGAGGCCCAAAGTCCATTTACAACCTTAATCTTTTCTTTTTCTCTGGCTCTTTCCTGGGCAGCCACTGTGAAAAAGGCCACCTGTTATTCTCCCTCATTCATATCTGATATCTGAGTCAGCAGTCACTTCACCGTGAACCTGTTGTGTGTGCCTGGCTCCATGCCCTCATGACTTCAGAGGGATTCCAATGTGACTGTTTCATCTGCCTGAAGACATAATGTGACCAGATGTAAATAATATATACCATATCTTTAGAAAAAAGATGGTTAATATTTAAAGGCCTCAACACTAAATAATACATATGGAGGGGAAAAAAACAATGTGAATATTTTATGGACTGAAGGTCATTTGTTAGCCTTGGAAAACAGTCTGTTGAGAGAAACAAAGGCAACGTCATTTAGACCGGATGGACAAGGCCACTTTATTGGGTCAGGCTTAGACAAATTCAAACCTTTTGTCAACATGAGACTTTAACAATACAGTTTTGGAGGGGGTGACCATGTCCAGCTGTATTCCAGAGAACAACTTTTTTCTTTTTCTTAGACCACCAAGCCATTCAATTCTTTGGGTGAATCTACATTAGAATTCAAGCTGTACGTCCTTCTTCTGAGATCAAACAAATGATGTACCATCTCTCACTCACTTGGAAACACATACAGACAGTCTGGAGTAGAGTATTTAAAGTTCCAAAGTCTAAGAGAGAATACTTATTTCTCTGAGGTGGCTGAATACTTCTAACTCCAACCTTTCCTTTTTTTTTTTTTCTGGAAGAAGTGGGGATCACTATTATCATTTAGAAATTCTATGAGGAAGAGGCTGAAGATACTTGAAGTCTTTTGAAACATGGACTCATGACCATCCTTCTGATGGAACTTTTGGCAGGCATTCTGTTGGCTGGACTATCACTTTTCCAGTTAGCTTGAGTTTTTGTAACACTTGGGTGTGGTCATGCCTTCACATCCCAGCTTCTATCTGCTGACCAGGTTTGGGTATATTCTAGACTGTGTAAAGATAGCTCTTATAATTGGTTTTCTTTCAGGCTGCTTCTAAATACATCTTGAGATGCTGCTATAAGCAGTTGATCAGCAAACCCAAAGTCCATTTTGGGTATATAACATATCAGGTGATTGACTTAGTGCTCAAATCATCCATCAACCTGAGACCAGTCTCCCGCTCTGGGATTTCTCAGACATTCTCAGGGAATTGAGTAAGAAGGTCTAGTCTCTTAGTGTGAAGCATATTTTTCCCCATGCAGTACAGTATTTTTAACACCTCTCCCCAAGGACACATGTGCCTATAGGAAAAACTGAGGTGAAAAAAAAATTGTAAGAAGGGAGAGAATCTTGGAAGGTTCCAAAAAGACAGAGTTTCCTTTTGTTAAGTTTTATAAAGGATTGGGAATTGGATGAAAAAATTAGAGCCTGAAGCATCCCCTCTGGCTTCATTTTTTGGGGATTTTTTTTGGCTATATGATGACACTTTAGTAATAGCATGACCCTGGAAAGAGATGGGATCCTTTTGGGGGTAAAAATAGGAGTCCTCTCTTTCCCTCACTATGAAGCAGAGATGATAGGGAATGCCCCAGTCTCCAAAGGGAGGCTGGGGTATCTTGCCCTGACATTCGAGGAAGACTGACCCTGAAATGAATGCAGCCTAAATGTTCCCAGCTATGATCATGAGCTTCGAGCTCAGACCAATAAGGACTGAGAGGTTGCACAGGCTTCAGTGCTAAATATAAAACATATATGGGTACTGGGTGAGGTGGATGGAGGTAAATAGTTCATTTTACCCACAGAATTTTTTCAAGAATGGGAGCTACTCACTGCCCTAATCCAACTTTCTAGCCCTTTTCTCTATTCTGACACCATTTTTTCAGACAATATATTTTTTCATTTCATTTCTTTCTTTTTTTATTTATAAAATGGAAGTGCTGACAAGGCCATAGTATAAGAGGGGCACAATTCCACAGAGTTCTCCAGACAATATTTTTATCCAACTTAGGCTAGCTATCAAACTCAAGCAAAACTACCATAGTTGTTGCCCCTAGCAACATGGCTAAATAGACTTTCTAGCTTTCTTCTACCCTAAGATTCCCTAATCTCATCTGCTCTGTTCCTACTTTTTGGCTCCTGTTCATTAACCATTTTGTTTCACTTTATGTCCTGCTACCTTCCAGACGTCAAGTTTCAGATGCTACCATTATTTCATTCTGACCTCTCTGGGTAGACAACCTCATTAGTGTGTCCTGAGACCTCACCTCTCCAGAGCTCTAGCCCACTAGGGAAAGATAGAAATAGGCTGGGGGTATGGATCAACCTGCCAATGCCCATGTCCAGTGGAGAGGTAACCACAGAAGGCAGAACTCCTATCTTCTGTACTCTCAAAACAACCTCGATCCATACTCCCTGTGGGGGAGAAGTGATAGGTGGAAGAGGATAAGAGGGCTCAAGACTCCAGCTACATCAGCACCCGGAGAGAGAGGAGGAAAAGGAGAAGGACATTTGGATATAGTAATGGTGTCATGAGTGGCTGGGAGGGGAAGAGAAGACTGGACCTAGAAGAAAAAGGGGGCAATTATGTATAAATGTGGACAGATAGTTGCAGAGATAATGGCTGGCCCATGTCTATAACCTTAGGGAAACTGTGGGGGCTTGCAGATTCAGAACTGGGGATTCAGAACTGTGGTGGTAGGAACAGTGTGGAATTATAACCCTGTTGACATGTAATTTTGTAAGTCATATTAAGTCACTAATAAAATTTTTAAAAATGGTGGTTCTCAAAGTGAAGTAAATATGAAACATATTAGAAATATCTTCCCGGGAGTCAGGCGGTGGCGCAGCGGCTTAAGTGCAGGTGGCACAAAGTGCAAGGACTGCTAAGGATCCCGGTTCGAACCCCGAGCTCCTTACCTGCAGGGAAGTCGCTTCACAAGTGGTGAAGCAAGTCTGCAGGTGTCTATCTTTCTCTCTCCCTCTCTGTCTTCCCCTTCTCTCTCCATTTCTCTCTGTTCTATCCAACAACAACAATATCAATAACTACAACAATAAGACAATAAAAGCAACAAAAGAGAATAAATAAATAAATATTAAACAAAATCTTAAAAATATCTTCTGAAATCTTTATGTTTATACTTAATACCCTGCCTGTGCATCACCCCTAGCTATGGTTTTATAATTTTGGCCAGTAAGGGTAGGAAGCTTTGTACACAGCCTGACATCAAACTACAATTGAATTCAACACTGGAAAGAGAAACACAAGATGACATTCAGTCTGTGGAAATGTATATGAAATCAAAGTATTACTCAGCAGCAGGTGTATAAATTGTGGCACTATTTTATTCTCAAGACTGAAAATATAAATACTTTCCAGGAGAACTCACAGACTTTAGAGGTTCTGTGGAGTTTCTATGGTTCAACCTTCTGGAGCATTCTTGATAGACACTCACCTAGACAGCACATAAACATTTCTAATGATAGATGTCATTACCTAGCATAAAGGAGACATAGGGCTTGCTTTCTGAGCTAAAAAGAGTCACATTCTCTCTCTCAGCACTTCAGAGGGTCTTCATGGACAAGGCTTGACCACAAGGCGGAAAACCATTCTTGCTTTTCCTCCCATGACTAGCACCAAGTCAGGCATCCAACCTTTTTCTCTTACCCTGCTTTGTTCCTTGGCAAATTTGTAGGTAGCTTCCATTGCCAGCGCCATGCCCACCACTTGTTTAATACTCCTTTTGATTTATTCCTGACTTTGCTTGGGTCTAAGCCTTGCTCGTTGCTTTTGGGACTAGCTCCTCCTTGCCAATTAACATTGGTCTTTATTGCTTCTTATTATTTTGACTCTGATCTAAGTGCAGACACCACTTTAGGAGGGTCTCATGACTTAGAGTAAGAATTGTAGCAAGTGTTGCTTCTAACTTAGGTACTTAGATATGTAGTCTCTGCTACGCTGTCTGGAATGATCTCAGATTCCCAAAAGATACTGATATTTAAATACTGACTTAAAAAAAAATTCTTTATTGGGGAATTAATGTTTTACATTCAACAGTAAATACAATAGTACATGCATAACATTCCCCAGTTTCCCATATAACAATACAACCCCCACCAGGTCCTCTGTCATCCTTCTTGGACCTGTATTCTCTGCACCCACCCACCCCAGAGTCTTTTACTTTGGTGCAATACGACAATTCCATTTCAGGTTCTACCTGTGTTTTCTTTTCTGATCTTGTTTTTCAACTTCTGTCTGAGAGTGAGAGCATCCCATATTCATCCTTCTGTTTCTGACTTATTTCACATAACATGAATTTTTCAAGGTCCATCCAAGATCGGCTGAAAACGGTGAAGTCACCATGTTTTATAGCTGAGTAGTATTCCATTGTGTATATATACCACACTTGCTCAGCCACTCATCTGTTGTTGGACACCTGGGTTGCTTCCAGGTTTTGGCTATTACAAACTGTGCTGCCAAGAATATGTGTGTACACAGGTCTTTTTGGATGGATGTGTCGGGTTCCTTAGGATATATCCCCAGGAGAGGAATTGGCTGGGTCATAGGGTAAGTCCATTTCTAGCCTTCTGAGAGTTCTCCAGACTGTTCTCCACAGAGGTTGGACCAATTTACATTCCCACCAGCAGTGTAGGAGGGTTCCTTTGACCCCACACCCTCTCCAGCATTTGCTGCTGTTACCTTTTCTGATGTATGACAGTCTCACAGGAGTGAAGTGGTATCTCATTGTTGTCTTGATTTGCATTTCTCTGACAATCAGAAACTTGGAGCATTTTTTCATGTGTTTCTCGGCCTTTTGGATCTCATCTGTGGTGAATATTCTGTCCATGTCCTCCCCCCATTTTTGGATGGGGTTATTTGTTTTCTTGTTGTTGAGTTTGGCCAGCTCTTTATATATGTTGGTTATTAAACTCTTGTCTGATGTATGGCATGTAAAGATCTTCTCCCATTCTGTGAGGGGTCTCTTGGCTTGGGTAGTGGTTTCTTTTGCTGTGCAGGAGCTTTTTTAATTTGATGTAGTCCCATAGGTTTATGCTTGCCTTAGTCTTCTTTGTAATTGGATTTGTTTCATTGAAGATGTCTTTAAAATTTATGCAGAAAAGAGTTCTGCCAATATTTTCCTCTAAGTATCTGATAGTTTGTGGTCTAACGTCCAAGTTCTTGATCTACTTGGAATTTACTTTTGTATTTGGTGAAATACAGTGGTTCAGTTTCATTCATCTGCATGTTTCAACCCATTGTTTCCAACACCATTTGTTGAAGAGACTCTGCTTTCCCCATTTAATAGTCTGGGCCCCTTTGTCAAAGATTAGATGTCCATAGGTGTGAGAACACTGACTTCTGTTCTCTCTTGATCTCAGAAACAATTTGTGACTTGGGAAGCAGTTACACCCTCTCTCACTTCAGTTTCCTCATACAACCAGCAGGATCACAGCCATGGCCTGAGTTTGATCATTTTGGATAGGACTGACCTAGTAATCAGAACTAATCTGGGAAACTTCCAGAAATGGAAATTTAATAAGCCACTTTTGCCCATATGGAAAAAGAAAAGTGTGATATTTTGATCATTCAACCTTACTGAAAGAAATTCTGAGTCATGGCCAACTCTTGCTTCTAATATGCAAACCCTTTATTGGGTCTTTGATGAAACTCAAACCCTGTGATTGACATCAAACAGTGATGGTGTTAGGCTCCCCAGCACCTGAAGTCACTCTTACAGTATTGAAATTTCATGACCAGGAAATAAAATCCAGGACATTCCAAGCATGTCTATTTATTTATTTTTTTAAAGAGTTTTTTTATATTTATTTATTTATTCCCTTTTGTTGCCCTTGTTTTATTGTTGTAGTTATTATTATTGTTGTTGTCATCATTGTTGGATAGGACAGAGAGAAATGGAGAGAGGAGGGGCAGACAGAGATGGGGAGAGAAAGACAGACACCTGCAAACCTGCTTCACCGCCTGTGAAGCGACTCCCTTGCAGGTGGGGAGCCGGAGGCTCAAACCGGTATCCTTACGCTGGTCCTTGCACTTTGTGCCACCTGCGCTTAACCTGCTGCACTACTGCCCGACTCCCCAAGCATGTCTATTGGTACAAAAACTGAGGAGAAGGCACAGCAAAACAAAGCATGACTGCTTGAGGATAGGCATTCTCCAGTGGTTTAGAATTCATCATTTCCTTCTGAATGTTTGGGGCTCTAGCGTTCCTCCTCAAAGCTGAGAAATGGATGTGTATTCTGGTCTCTTTCTCTGAAGCTACTGCAGATATTTGCAACTTACCAGGGAATGAGAAATCAGCCTTTTCAGTTTGGTGTAATTGGGCAGTGGTTTCTTAAGATATTGTAGACATAATTTCATCCAACAGCGAAAGTTCCTTCAAAGATGTTCACATACCAGGAAAGTAATTAAGATGCAATGTTGGAAAACATCAGCAAGTGGGAGGTGGATTCAACTAAATTCTAAAGCCAGTTAGGGTAGAGATGTGCTGCCTTACAACTCTTATAGAATAGGCAAAAGAGAGCATATAAATCTCTTTGAGGCATACAGGATTTGATTTATATCTAACTACGCAAGGCTTGTATTGTGTAGGGGCATAATTGATGCTGGGTTTGCATGCACTGTGTTCTATGTATGACGAAACACAATGCCCTTTTGCTTCCTGGATATTTTTTTGGGAATTGGCTCAAGTTTTATTGCTATAAAGTCTAAGAGACTTTGAGGAACAGGAGATTGTGCTGCATGCATATACATCCAACGACATGGATCACAGGACTCCAGCTTATCTACCATGGCAAAATCAAATGTGCAGGAAGAGAAGGACATGGTGCATGGATAGTTCCTTTGTGTGTTTCACTGTCAGTGTCTCTCCTCTAGGGCTAGAAAGCAGACCATATATATCCACAGAGATCCCTGTGGGATTGCTGTCCCTTGCAGATGACACAGTGGTAGGGCCTCTGTTCTCTGTGTTCATGGCGTGCTAGGAGCTGAGTGGCTGATTTAGCACAAACCCTGGTGTACAACTCTACCTTGTTGATAGTGAATGGCTGAACACATGAATGAAGTAGAAGATACAGCAGGGAAACTTGATTCTTAGTCTCCACATTAATTTGCCTGTGAAATTTAAATTCTAGATGTCCTTCCTTACGAAATAAATATTTTGCCATCAGGAGAGTCATCTTCCTGCTAATTCCTCCTATTTACTTACTTATTTACTTGGTAGAGACAGAGAGGAATTGAGAGGGGAGGTGGAGATAGAGAGGGAAAGAGACACCTGCAGCTCTGCTTCACCATTGGTGAAGCTTTCCTCCCTGCAGGTGGGGCCCAGGGGCTTGAACCTGGGTCCTTGTGCACTGTAATGTGAGCACTTAACCAAGTGCATCACCCCCTGGACCTAATTCCTTCTATTTTATAGAGAAATGATTTCTGGGCATCCATTCACAAGTAGAGAGTCTCATTACACACACACACACACACACACACACACACACACACACACACCTTTTCAGCGTCTATAATGTAGTAGACATACAATGATGTGCACCACACAGTCATGTCTTCAAGAGATTTACTTTGAAAAGTGTGTGTGGGAGGAGACATACACAAAATTAAGTATAATAAATGGTTCAAGTTTAACAGTTGCAGGGCATAAGGTATATAGTTCATGTTTTATTTATCCTAAACAAGGAGAGAATGGGATGGACAAAGGCTTCAAGGAAGAGGTGGCAAGTGCCCTGGGCTTTATAGAAGGACTAGCATCTGCTGATAGAAGACTTGGGGAGAGAGACCCTAAGTAGCTAGTTTATCGACATGGGGTCTCTTTAATCAGAGAGAGAAGCAGAAGGCCCACAACACGGTGTTGTGTTTGCATTAACTGTGACTTTGGCAAAGTCACAAAGTTTACCCTACAAGCTGGTTTAAAAAACAAGGGTAATAGCACCCCTGAATGATCTTCTTTAAGATTTAGTTAAGCTTAGTAAGTTAATATATTGCTAGGGTACTCTGAGTTGGAAGTTCTTAATGAGTAGACATATCACTCTGGGGACAGATGGCATAGGGTGACTAAGTGAACTCTTTCTTGGAAATCAGATTTTTACCCCTGTGAGGTAAATTGCCTTTTCCTGGGAGCCATCTGGCTGCCTGAAAGATCCAATTTACCTCATGGGGCAACCAATGAGGGGGGTGTATTGCTCTTATGCTGAGTCACTAGCAACATAATAGCACTTGATGTTCACCTTTACCTTGTGAGTATCTAACAGCCTACACAGACTCTCAGCTTCTTCTGAGCAACAAAGATGCCACCCCATTTAGCTCTACTGGGAGACAAACAACCTTATATAACATGGTGGAATAGCCATTCTGGGTAAGGAAGCCACAAGTGTCCAAAGCAATAATATCTAATAGAAATATAACAGGAAGATGGGGGGTTTGTCATAATTGTTATGCGATCAGTCTCTTATGCCTGAGCCTCCGAGGTCCTGGGTTCAATCTCCTGTACCACCATAAGCCAGAGCAGAACAGTGCTCTGGTCTCAATCTCTCTGAACCTCTCTTTCATTAAAAATAAAATAAATCAAGTTTAAAAAAGAAGTATCAAATGAACCACACATGTAAGGCTAAAATTTCTAGGAAGCACATTGGAAAAAAGTAGAGAGGCTCTTTTTAGTGATATATCCTGTTCATCTCAATACATCTGAAATGCTATCATGTCAACATAAAGTGAATATACCAATTTCTAATAAGATATCTGACCATTTTGCTTGTAATGCCTTTGAACATAGACATTATTTTAGAAGCACAACCTATCTTAATCCTTAGTAGCCATGAGCCAGATGAGATTAGTAGCCACCATATTGATTGCCATGGGCCTCAGAGCTTGGTGTGGGGTTTTGCACTGATAGAATATCTCCAGTGATAACAGAAGCAACTGGTGGCACAGCTATATACAAATAATGTTAAAGGATATAAATTACGGTGATGTTGTGTGTGATACAGCAAATCCTAACAAAGGGATATTTCAAAGTTAACCCAATTGCCAAATAATGTGATTATAGTAATAACTATCTATTGTCTTCTTAAACCCAAAGACAGCAGGACCCTCCCGCTTCCACTACAGAGCCTATATTTCCCCCAGTCTTGGAACCTCTAGGGTGGGGCTCACTTTCCTACATGCTTCGCTCACTTCATACCAAATGATATTGCATCTGCTGATCCCAACCTAATCAACGCAACGAGTACCACCTCAGCGTGCTTCACTTCAGACTGTGTCCAGAGACGTCAGGTGTGGAATGACAACCCTTCACTCTCATTACTCCAGTGAGGCCTTTCCTTTCATAGTATTCTAATTCCATTGCAGGTAGTTCACTTCCTAACTAAGTCCCAAAACCTAGATACAGATCAGGTCCTTTGAGATAGAGCATACATTCACACGCATCCATAAGCTAGGGCAAAATATATACCCAAAAGTAAAAGCACGCAATAGTGTGCAGTGAGTCAGTATAAAGTTCCTAATGAAATAGTGTCTACTTAGACTTAGATACCCTCCTCACCTACTTCCTATTACAGTTCTCTCACTCACTCCAAAGATAACCTTAGCAAAGCAAGGACTGCAAAAGCTGAATAAGGACAAGAGACTGGCATACTTTAATGATGACTCTTTAGTCACTATCAGGCCACTTCATCAGCTGGGGCCCTATTTGGGGAGACCTGAGATTCCCAAACAGACTTGATGGGCCTAGACCTCGAATAAACCCCTCTCTCCATTGTTACTGATCATCTTTATAAGGAACAACAAAATAGACCCCTTTGTGGGCCCCCATAGGACCTGGCCCTCAACTTGGATCAACAATGGTAGAGAATGTTCCATCCTCCGAAGGGAGGAAGGACAACATACTCTATACTACACCTGAGGAAGATGGGTCCTGATATTGGGGCAGATTTCAATGTTCCTACTCATGACCACAGAATCTCAGATCTACAGGGATGCAGAGGTCACATAGGCTCCTAAGCTGATTATGGGCCCCAGATCACACAAAATCAGTGGGGTCTGCAGTCAACAATGTTTATACCCCTTTCCCATATTAGGAAGCTACTCTCTTCCCTGATCCAGCTTTCTGGTCCTTTTTCCAGCCATGACATCATCTCCCCAGACAATAACTTGGATCCATCCACATATGAGATATCAGGTTCAGGGGCGAAAAAAAACAAGAAAAAAAACCCCCAAAACTAGTATAGCTACAGGCCCTTTGGAATATAACTAAAATATGCCTACTAGCTATCTACAAAATGGAGGACCCCTCAACTCTTCATCTGCACTATTCCAGCCTTTAGGTTCATGATTGTTCAACAATTTGTTTGGCTTTGTATGTTAACTCTCTTTTCAGCCACCAGGTTCCAGATGCTAGCATGATGCCGACCAGACTTCCCTGGACAGACAACCCCACCAATGTGTCCTGGTGCTCTGCTTTCCCAGAGCCCCACCCCACTAGGGAAAGAGAGAGACAGGCTGGGAGTATGGATTGACCAGTCAATGCCCATGTTGAGCAGGGAAGCAATTACAGAAGCCAGACCTTCTACCTTCTGCAACCCACAATGACCTTGGGTCCATACTCCCAGAGGGATAAAAAATAGGAAATCTATCAGGGGATGGGATGGGATGCAGAGCTCTGGTGATGGGAATAGTGTGGCGTTGTACCCCTCCTAGCCTACGGTTGTGTTAATGTCTCCTTTTTAAAATAAATAAATTAAAAAAAAAGAATAGGAAAGCTATCAGGGGAGGGGATGGGATACAGAGTTCTGGTGGTGGAAATTGTGTGGAGTTGTACCCTTCTTATACTATGGTTTTGTCAATATTTCCTTTTTATAAAAATTAAAAAATAATAAAAAAAGAATATCTCCAGTGCTCTAGCCAAACCCTGGAAGCAACCCAGGTGTCCAACAACAGGTGAATACTGAGCAAGTTGTGGTCCATATACACAATGAAATACTACTACTCAGTTATTAAAGGTGATGATTTCACTTTCTTTTTTTTTTCCTTCCCCCCAGGATTATTGCTGGGGCTCGGTGCCTGCTCCATGAATCCACTGCTCCTGGAGGCTATTTTTTCATTTTTGTTGCCCTTGTTGTTTATCAGTGTTGCTATTATTATTATTGTTGTTGTTTTTGCTATCATTGTTGTTGGGTAGGACAGAGAGAAATGGAGAGAGGAGGAGAAGACACAGAAGGGGAGAGAAAGACAGACACCTACAGATTTGCTTCACTGCCTGTAAAGCGACCCACCTGAAGGTGGGGAGATGGGGCTCCAGCCAGGATCCTTAAGCCGGTCCTTGTGCTTCGCGCCATGTGTGCTTAACCCACTGCGCTACTGCCCGCCCCTGGTGATTTTGCTTTCTTCACCTCATCTTGGATGGAGTTTGAAGGAATCATGTTAAGTGAGATACATCCGAAATAGAAGGATGGATATGGGATGATCTCACTCACAGACATGCTGAAAAATACTACCATGACGCCAACCTGACTTCCCTTGACTTCCCCTGGGCAGACGACCTCCCCAATGAATCCTGGAACCCCACCTCCCCAGAATCCTACCCCATTAGGGAAAGGCTGGGAGTATGGATTAACCAATCAACATCCATGTCCAGTAGAGAATCAATTACAGAAGTCAGACCTCTCACCTGCTGCACCCCAAAGAGATTTTTAGTCTGGAAACCTCCAGTGGAGGGGATGGGATATGGTATTCTGGTGGTGGGAACTGAATGAATTGTACTGCTCTAATCCCACAGAGTGGGATTATGAGTGATAAGCACTCATTATCAAATCACTAATAATAATAATGTAAGTTGAAAAATATGAAAACACAAGAAGAACTTGGGCTGGGTTTGGTGTATTGCACTAAAGTAAAAGACTGGGGTGGGAGGAGGGTTCAGGTCCTGAACATGATGGCAGAGGAGGACCTAGAGGGAGCTGAGTTGTTATGTGGAAAACTGAGAAATATTATGCATGTACAAACTATTGTGTTTTGCTGTCAACTGTAAACCATTAATCCCCCAATAAAGAAGTAAAAAACCCTGTGACATGTTATACATGTATATTACTGTATTTTACTGTTGAATAAATGTTGGTATGCATGAGACTCCTGTTTCATTTGGTTTAAATCCCCCCTGCTTAACACTATTCTATTTACATAACCACTTCATTCTATTTACATAACCACTGTTAACAAGTACCACCTTCCCTCCAGGGCATTTGTGGTTCAGTGATAGGATTCTCGCCTGCTCCACCCCCTCCTTGTCACACTCTGATTTTCGCCAGTCACTTTTCTCTCCACCCTCTCTATGTCACATCCTGTTTCCACCCTACTTGGGAAGTATATATAAAGACAGCATTGTGAGTTTTAGAGTACTGTACTTTGAGTTTAACTTAGCTCGTCTTAGATTGTGCTGCGTCCTGCATGAATAAAGACTACTGCCTACAGCTCAACCATGAGTCCCTGGTCATCTGTTACCCGCCTGTGAAGCCAGCCCGGCGAAAACAACATAACCCGATGAAAACAACAAATAAAAACCATTTATCTCCCCCCCCCCAAAACAAACAAAAAATCCAAAAGAGTATTTCCAGTGTTCAGTAGTCATAAGTAGCTGGTGGCTACCTAAGTGACAATACAGGTTTAAGTCTCTTCCCAAGCACAGTGTGAGTGGGGACCAGTGGAGTGAACGTGACTGAGTTGCTCAAATGGGTCATTGGCAAGCTATTAGCTTAACACTAGAATGCCCTTCTGAATTCAGTGGGCAGTTTATATTTCATATCAACAGAACTCAGCTTCATCCCATTTTCCCTGCCCTCCACTGCACCACTCTCCCGGAATCAATTATCCTGGTTACAGCAAAGCAAACAGACAAACCTGAATTCTATTTGGGATTCAGATTATCTCTACAATCACTTTTGTTTATATGAAAGGGGAATACATTGCATTCATCTCTGTGATGCTGCCAATATTTTGTCAATGTGGCAGAGACTTTTTCCTTTGGATCAGACTTATTATTGCTATTATAGTGAACCAGAAAAGTGTATGAATCACATACGGACAGTTTGACGACTATTTATTTATTTATTTCCTTTTGTTGCCCTTGTTTGATTGTTGTAGTTATTATTGTTGTCGTTATTGGATAGGACAGAGAGAAATGGAGAGAGGAGGGGAAGACAGAGAAGGAGAGAGAAAGATAGACACCTGCAGACCTGCTTCACCGCTTGTGAAGTAACTCGGGCCGGGATCCTTATGCCGGTCCTTGCACTTTGCGCCACTCGTGCTTTGATGACTTTCTACAATTGTAATTCCGCAGCAAGTCACTAGATATTGCAGTTTGTCCTTTTAATGAAAATAACTTTAGCGGCCACGTGGTGGCGCACCTGGTTAAGCGTACACACTGAAATTAACTTTAAAGAGTTTTTGGAGTTTACTTTTTTTTAAAAAGCAGATACTTCTCTTTTGAAATTTAATTGCATGAAATCATAGATATGTTAAGAATTACCTCCTGGAGAAAACAGGAGGGAGTCGCGCGGTTGCGCAGCGGGTTAAACGCACATGGCGCAAAGCTCAAGGACGGGCATAAGGATCCTGGTTTGAGCCCTCGGCTCCCCACCTGCAGGAGGTCGCTTCGCAAGCAGTGAAGCAGGTCTGCAGGTGTCTATCTTTCTCTCCTCTCCTCTGTCTTCCCCTCCTCTCTCCATTTCTCTCTGTCCTATCCAACAACAACAGCTATGACAATACAACAAGCACAACAAGGGCAACAAAATGGGAAAAATAGCCTACAGGAAGAGAGGATTCGTAGTGCAGGCACCGAGCCCCAGCAATAAACCTGGAGGCAAATAAATAAATAAATAAATAAATGAAAAGAAAACAGGAGAGCTTCTTAGTGATTTACTGTAATTTTGAGACTACAAAGTGCTTAACATGCATTTTAAAAACAAAAGATTGTCAAAACTGATGTGAAAAAATTAAGAGGGCAGTCGGTGGTGCACCTGACTGAATACACATATTGCCATGTGCAAGGACCGGAGTTCAAAGGTTCAAGCCCCAGCCTTCCACCTGTAGTGTGGAAGCTTCAAAAGTAGGTAAGCAGGCCTGTAGATTCAATTTCTCTCTCCCTCTCCTCTTCCTTCCCCTCCCCTCAATTTCTCTCTGTCCTATCAAATAAAATAGAAAAAAAAAAGGAGGGAGGGGACTGGCCACTGGGAACGGCAGAGTTGTTGTACTGGCACTGAGCCCCAGTGATAAATAACCCGGGGGTGGGGGGGGGGAGCTCAGAGCAGTTAGATCTTTCCTTCAAGGAAATTCAGTCTTAAGGACAAGACAGGTGTTTACAGATTGCCTTTCATAATGACCACCAGGTGGCAGTATTATCCCAATTTTTACACCCCTTCCAACTCTCAGTCTTTTCCCAGAGTAAAATTGTAGATTGCTCCCCTGCATATAAAACTGACAGCCCTGTTATTTTAAACTGGAAACTGACAGGCTGTTATTTTAATGAGGTCTGTCAGAGCCAAAGTTAACCAAAGCTTTATTTCCTTACAAAATGTTAAGGCCACAGTTCTAAAAGGGGGCTGTGGAATTTTATGTCATTGATACTTTCCCTGACGGTACAAGTTTTCAGATATTTTTTGACAAGGAAAACTACATGACAGATAAAGACATGTGTTTACATGCATAGCCAAATTCAGAATTAAAATTGGTTCGAATTTCTCCCAACAGGTCCTTTTACTCTAAGTCACATTCCACAGTTTTCATTTAAGCCTCTTTCTACCATCAGTATTGCTGCCCATTTTGAAGCGAAACATATGCCTGTTTTTAGCATTTGACTTTTTAGTTTAATGATTTAGAGAAAACTCAAAGAAATTTTTATCCCATTAATATTTCAAAATGAGTGTAGTGTTTGATCTTTCCTTCTATTTCTTTCTCTTTCCTTTTGTGGAAAAAAAAGTATAGATTTGGAGAAATAGAGCTTGGAAGGGATTTTTTTTTTTTTTTACCAAAAGGCACTTTTACAATGTATGATGGATAATGACATTATAATTTATTTCCTTTACCCTAGAATGTCTTTCAATGCTAATCAAGAAAGGACTGAAATATCAGTTCCTTGCTATGCCATTATTAAAATTATTAGAAACATTAGCAGCTCCTTTTTTGCTCCTGTTGGGAAATTTTGTTAACATCTCTGCAACTGTTGTTTTTCAGCTGTTTTACAGAACACTTGTTAACTTTTGGAGAACCTTCCTTTTAAGTTAATGCAAATACCTCATCCATGATGACATTTCAGAATTTACTCTGAATGAATAGTGTCATTAGTGTCCCCTCCCCCTGGCCCTGACCAAGGAGAAACTTAAAAATATTAGAAAGAGCCTTGGTATCTGCAAGAAAATGTCAAAGTTATGAATTGTACCCAGTTATTATTCACTGATGGCAACCTCTAGTCATTCAATGAGTATTGAAAGCAAACCTACCAAGTATATTGCGCTGTATCTGATAGACAAAGCCCTGTAAGTAAGAAATGGTACGTGTCCTTAAGAAGAGGTACATAATTTATGAAGAACAGTGAAAGATAAAAATGTGAGCTGCTTGTTAAAAAAAAAACATGAAGAATTTTAGCATAGTCATAGGAGTGTATTGAATCAAACATGGACCTTTCTAGATGCAGGGTCCCCCAGAAACGCATAGCTTGCCCTCCAGGAACCCAAACCTGCTTGTGTTCAAGAATCTGTAATCTAGGTAGGTCTCACTGACACATACAAGTAGATGAGCTAGCTAGATGATGATACTAGTTACAATAACAACAGTGATATCTGTCATACTGATTAAACACCCAGCCATGATATCAACATCCTTGCAATTTGTACCAAATTGGTGCCTTCACTTTACAAAACTATCAAGACTGAGAACTGGAGTTCTATGGTGATCTTCTTGTTAAAAGAGATGCCACTCAGTGCTTGCTATGTGGTGGGCACTGATAGCAAACCCACTTCTTAGGCCCCAATGGGGATCCTCCCAGCCCCACTTGGACAACAAGGATGCTGAGGCTGTGAGTGGTTAAATCACTTGGCTTTATCATGGAGGATGAGCAGAGAGGTTTGCTTTTAAATGCTGATGGTCTGGGTTTCAGAGTCTGAAGTCTTGACTTAGTCATGACAATGGGACTTGGCAGCTGGAAATTTTAAACATAATCTAAATGCACTATGACCTGTGGGCTCATCTCACTCAATCCAAGGAATCCAAGGAGGGTGGAAAATACTAGTGTGTGTATGGGGAGGGGGGGATGACAGTACTCTGGACATCATTATGCCACCATCACCCCTGAAATTCACTGTCTAGACCTTTGACACCACTCTGGCTCTAGAGACTCTCCAGCCCTGTCCATCCTCTCCACCAAAAAAAAAAAAAACCTTAACTATCCATCTTTTCTAATGCCACCATGGTTACAGTAACTCTGCAAACATAAAACTATACATTTTTTCAGTCTAGTATTTTAGATTCCCCAAACAGAAGAACCAAATGTAGTTTTTTTATTTTTGCACATCACTGGGTTTTATTGTTCCTGAATGCTTCTGTCTGTCTGCCTGTCTATCTATCCATCCATCCATCATGATCTCCTATCATCTATCTATACATCCATCCACCGCCTATCTATATCTATCATATGTTTATGTATTTATCCATCTATCCATCATGATCTACCATCATCTGTCTATTTATCATCTGTCTTTTGTTTATGGGACCATCCACTCATCCATCCATGCATGCATGCATGCATCCATCCATCCATCCATCCATAATCATCTACCTTCATCTAGCTCATTACCCATCTGTCTACCTGTCCATACATCTATCCATCTACCTGTCCATCTACCATTACCTGCCTACCTGTATCACCAGCACATATAATAATTTTCTGGGAAGTGCTCCAAATGTCCTAGAAACACAGCTCTGTGAAACCTAGGTCACTTCTCCAACAAGCAAGTATGAGGAGAAAAAAAAAAGTCCAAAAAAATTCCCCACAGCTTTAAAACGGGCAGCATGTTCCTATTCTGGATTTCTTATTCATAAAGACACATACAAGTCCAGTCCCTGGGTTCTGATAACAGAGGACAGAGCTACTCATACAGGTTGGAAGTATAGGTCTACACAGTTAATGGTCTGCATCTAACAAAACTGTATTAGAAATCCTCTCCTGGAGACTATTTCTCTTATGAAATGGAAAGTGGTAAAGAAAACAAAAATTTCACCACCCCACCACAGGAATCCATTGGGATTTGAAAGAGCTTTTGCCTTTGCCTGTTACACAGGACTTGGGAATATGCTTGAGAAGCCAGACGGTAAATCTGATTCAACCCAAACCAAAGCATTCAGGGGAATTACCTTTTTATTGCAAAGAAGCATAAAATCGGTACTGGAAACAGACTGGAATCTTAAAGATGAAATGCCAGGGGCTGCCTGTTAATAGATTTAGTAGCTAAGCAGTGAAAATAACCTTCATTTTTCTCAAAGAAAAGATCTCAGCCAACCTGAGTTCCCAGTGTAAACAATTATGATCATGATTGTGTGGGATCTACATTCATCTTCAGTCACTTCTCTGTTCCTTACAGAAAACTTTGTGTAATCTCTGGTACCCAGGGAGTCACAAAACCCCTGTTACTCCAGCTGAACCCCTTTTACTACAACTGAACCCCTGTTACTACAACTGCTGAGAGTGGAGTCTGACACTTTGCTAAAAGGGAAGGAGCCAGTGTTTTTTTTTTTTTTTTTTCCTTCTTCTTTCCTTTGGTCCATAAATCAGTGTGTTAAGATTCACCAGATTTTTAATTCTTTTTTTAAAATCTCTTTTTATAATTTATTTACTTATTATTGGACAGAGACAGAGAGAATTAAGAGGGGTTGGGGAAGATAGAGGAAAGAGACAGAGAGATACCTGCCACCCTGCTTCACCACTCATGAAGCTTTCCCCCCTGCAGGTGGGGATCAGGAGGCTTGAACCTGGGTCCTTGAACTCTGCTATGTGTGCACTTAACCAGGTGTGCCCCTGCCTGGTTCCTTATTTTTTTTTTTCTCATTAGCAGATATTTCTGAATTTTTATATGTCTAAGTGATCCTGACATGTATCATTCTCTTCATTCTTTTTATTTCAGTGGAGGGAAAATTAAATAGACTTTTGGAAACAGTTTTCATTTCCCAATGTCTTCAAATTATTTTCTATGAACAGGACAGGACTATGAATTCATCTGCCAATACCCATGTCTAGTGGAGAAGCAATTACAGAAGCCAGACTTTTCACCTTCTGCACCCCAAAAAGAATTTTGGTCCATACTCCCAAAGGGGTAAACAATAGGGGAAGAATACCAGAGAGCTCTGTAATCCTATTCCATCAGGACCCAAAGCATTGGTCACCAGGAATCTTGTTTTAATATCATCAATAAAAGGGGAACAAATCTGGAAAACACCAGCAAAAGCCAAGCACTGTTTCTCTTATCTGAGAGAAAAAGAGGAAAAAAGGAAAGACACCCAGAAACAGTAATAGGTGTAAGGGATAAGTTAGAAAGGAAGCGATGGCAGGACTGATGAAAAAAATGGGAAGAATCAGGAACAACAGAGGCCCTCTTGTGGGCCTCTACAGGACCTTGTCCCAATGTGGATCAACAATGGTAGGGACTGCTCCACTCTCTGAAGGGAGATTGGGTCAACATACTCTACCATTTGAGGAAGATGGGTCCTGCAGTGATTGCAACCTAGAATATTCCTAGCTATGACCACAGAATTTGAGATCAGATCTACAGAGATGCAGAGGTTACACAAGACCCCACATTGAATACAGGCCCCAGGTCAAATCAATGGGATTTACAGTTAACAATATTTATAAACTTTCCCCATCTTTGGAAGCTACTCTCTGCCCAGATCCAGCTTTCTAGTCCTATTTCCAACTCTGACACCATCTCCCCAGACAATGTCCACCTACATGTTAGATGTTGGGTTCAGGCAAAAATTAATAAAGTCATGGGCCCCTTGGAATATACCTAAAATAGACCTATTAGTTTTTTCTAAGATATAGACCTCAAGTCTCATCTGCTATAGTCTTACCTTTAGTTTCCTGACTATTAAGCAATTTGTTCTGCTTTATATTTTAATGCTTTTTCAGACACCGAGTTGCAGATGCTACCATGACGCCAACCTAACCTCCCTGGACAGATGACCTCACCAATGTACCCTGGAACCCCACCTTTCCAGAGCCCTGCCCCACTAGGGAAAGATAGAAACAGGCTGGGAGTATGGATCCACCTGGCAATGCCCATGTCCAGTGGAGAAGCAATTACAGAAGCCAGACCTTCACCGCCTATGAAGCAACTCCTCTGCAAGTGACTGGGGCTTGAATGGGGATCCTTACACTGGTCCTTGTGCTTTGTGCCACGTGCCCTTAACCCGCTGTGCTACCACCTGACTCCCTATAGGTCACTTTTTTCATTCAGAGAGACACACAGAGATACAGAGATGGCAGAGACAGCATGTCACCAAACTTTCCTCTGTTGCCATAGCATCTCTTACAGAACACTGGGGTTTGAGCCTGGGTTGCATATATGGCTCTGAGCTATCGCTCTGACCCCCAATTTTTTTCAAGTTGTCTGCTGGAGAAAGTATCAAAATTTTAAAAATTCTTAAGTTTGTTGTTCCTTAGAAGGCAAAACTTTGAATGGCTGACCATGGAGGGTGAGAAGGAAAGAGCTTTTAAAGTGTTATTCTGGGAGCTGGGTGGTAGCACACATTATTATTCACAAAGAACTGGCTTCAAGCTCCTGGCTCCTACCTGCAAGGTGGAAACTTCTTGGGTGGTGGAACAGTACTGCAGGTCTCTCTCTCTATCTCTCTATCTCCCCCACCCTTATCATCAATTTCTCTCTGTCTACCCAGTAAATAAAACATACACATATACATATATGTATATAGATAGATAGATAGATAGATAGATATACTGTAATGTTATCTTAATAGTCAAATACCTGGGACAGAAAACCCTTAAACTGATTTTAAAAACTATACACATTCATGGGTGCAAACTTACTTTTTTCCTCATTCAGGTTACGGTCAGAGGACTGTGTTTAGGCAATTAAGAAAGAGGAGGAAGTATACTTGGCACTATTTGGATTTGCTCTTGGAGGTGACGGTCTTTCTTTGAGATTACTGGGTCAATTACAGGAGCTCCAGAAAAAGCTCTTAATAGCGCTTTCTGGAAGAGTAACCAAGCTGATGCTGTGATTCTTCTCACCACCCCCACCCCCCCGCCCCCCGCAAATGTTTCAGTCCCTGAAGTGAGAATTGCAGTGCTCAAGCTCCACTCCATAATTTAGTAAATACTCATTAACAGTCCAGTAAGTTTGATTAGTTCTGTCAGGTGACTGGATGAATTTCCATCCTTTGCAGCTTCCCAGAATGGTAATTTCCAGATCTTGCAATGATTCCTGTTCCAGTTCAAAGGGGTATGAGTTTCCTGAGTCTGAAATAATGCCATTGAGGAGAGAGATACATGCTCCTCAAACATCTTTGCTCTCTCCCACCCCACCCCCAACAGACACCCATTTTTTTTTTTTCCCTTCAGGAAAGTGTTAATTAGCAGAGAGGCCTAGTTTCGCTGAATAAACAGACTTTCTGCTGACCTCCATCTGGACTATTTCATTTTCTCCCCCCGAAACCCTAAATGAGGTGCTGCAACTCATTTTTCAGGAGGGCTTGGAGGGGAGGGAGGCTAAAAGCAATCTCAAGCTGCATTCAACACTCATAACTCGTGAGGACACTGCATTCCAAAAAGAATGAACTTTGGGACTCAGCGATGAAAAGGGTTTCCCAGGAATGAGCGCAAAGAAAGCTGTGCTCCTGTTTGCTCCATCTGAACGTTCCTGTGAGGCAGGGCACATGCGCTCTGCTGGGTGGTTCAGCAGAGGGTCACACATGGGGACAGAAGCTGATTCACAAAAGCTAACTACCTCTGTTCCTTTCTGCTATCTCATATCCACTTCCTTTTCTCTCCCAGCTCTGTCCTTGACCCAACTATCATGGACTCTCTCTTGTGGTATGCTGAAGAGACTACTGTTATGTTACTCCCCTTGCCAGGAGCTAAAACTCACTCTAAATCCTGAGGAAACCCTTCTTCATTTCCCTCAGCAAAGGGCCATCCCATTGTCCACATACAGAGCAGAGTCTCTGGTGGTCATTTTGGATATCCTTGGCATCATCAGAACTTTCTTTTATTTTTTTACATATAAACCTCATTATCCCCTTCCTCAGTAACCTTAGTTTTGCCCACTACTTTTTAAATTTTTATTTTGTCTTATATATTTACCAGTTTTATGAATTCACATTGCACATGCAGCTAAAATAATCCAGTATTAGTCTTTTTTCCCTTCTGACTAGTTTCATTTCTATAATTCCCTTAGGATCCTTTTATGTTGCTGTGAATGATAAAGGCTCAAACTTCGTTTAAAGCAAATAATAGTCCATTGTATAAATATACTCCATCTGTATCCAGTTCTCTCTTGATAAGTGCTTTCTTTATTCCATATTTTAGTTACTGCAAAGAACACTGTAGTAATCATTGTGGTGGCTGTGATTTTTTGGTGAATGTTTTTGTACTCTTTGGACAGATACCTCAAAGTGGGACTGGTGGATCATAGAGTAGATCTATTTTGAGCTTCATCAGGAAACTTCATACTGTTTTTCATAATAGTTTTACCAACTTACATTTCTCCCAACCCTGTACAGAGAGTTCCTTTTCTTTCTTTTTTTTTTTTTTCAGTCTATCCAACACTTACTGTTTTTGATGTATGTCAGTCCCAAGGGTGTAATGTGGCTCATTGTGGCTTTAATTTGTAGGAGAGGGGGAGAGACAGAGAGACACCTGCAACCCTGCTTCACCGCTTGTGAAGCTTTCTCCCTGCAGGTGGGGACCAGGGACTTGAACCCGGATCCTTGCACACTGCAGTGTGTGTGTGTGTGTGTGTGTGTGTGTGTGTGTGCGCGCGCGCGCGCGCTTAACTAGGTGCTTCACCTCCTGGTCCTTAGGAATTTTAAACTTTATTCAGGAAAATTGAGAACACTCACATGTTGGAGTACATGTGGGCTGAGAGAGAGAGAGAGAGAGAGAGAGAGAGAGACAGAAAGAGAGAAACAGAGAGAGAGAGACACACACACAGAGAGAAAACTCTCTATTGGTCACATCTAACTGTAGCTTGAAGACCATGGAATCCATCAGTCCCCAAGGCCAGAGCAGGCAGGAGAAGAGGGAGAACAGATCTGCAGGGGCACAGAGAAGACATTCAGCCAGTGGTATTCTCACCTAAGAGATGGAGAAGGGTAAGTCCTCATTCTCTCAAGCTCCATGTTGGGCTACTTCCTCCTCTGTGATCTGAATCCAGTTCAAAAAGGTTGGGGCAATGCTGGGATATGGTTGATGTTGGGTTATTTCATCTTGTTATCTCTCTGCTTCACTTAGGAGGTAACATCTGCATAGCGTCAGGCTCCAGAGGTAGGGAAGATGTGTGGAAGATCATTCCCAGCTCCTCAAACTACCAATGCAGAGTCACAGTTTCCTGCCCCAAGGGAAATCCATGAGGAGACACTACAGAGAACCCAGTGCTTTAAGCCCCAGCCTCTTCCTGCTTCACCTCTCAATTTATTTAAATCCAACACAGAGAGGAGTCAGGGCGACAGACTGGGACCACAGATGGGAGACCAGACCTCTGACCCAGTACAGATTGGCACTCCCCTGCAGCCATTCCCATTCAAGACAAAGGCTGAAAAGGGAACAACTAAGTTTATGAGGGAAAAGGAAGTAGGGTCCTGGGTAAAGGATGTGGGTGGGAGCTTTTGAAAACAACCCTGGGGACTCACTGAGTTGGGAAATTTTTTTTGAATGCGAGTATCCAGGCATCATGATGGTTCTTTGTTTCCAGATACTTTTAATTTTTTAATTGCCACCAGGGTTATTGCTGTTGCTCATTTCCAGCATGATGAATCCACTGCTCCTGGTGGCCATTTCTTCTTTTCTTTTTCCTTCTTCCATCCTTCCTTCCTTCCTTTCTTTCTTTCTTTCTTTCTTTCTCTCTTTCCTTCTTTCTCTTTCCCTTTTTCTTTTATTTGATAGTGCAAAAGAAATTGGGAGGGTAGGAGGAAATAAAGAGGGAGGGAGGGAGAGAAAGAGAGAGAGAGAGAGATATACCTGCAGACCTGTTTCACCACCAGAGAAGCATCTGCCTTGCAGGTGGGGAGCAGGGGCTCAAACTTGGGTCTTTGTGCATGGGGATGGGTGTGCTTAACTGTGTGTGCCGCTCAGACCCCTCCAATCCTTTTTTTTTTAATGTTTGGAAGAAGAGGAGCCACATAGAATTTTAGTTCTTACTGAGGTTCCCTCTCCTTCATTTCTGTTTTTTTAAAAATTTTTTATTATGTTTGTTGATTGGATAGAGACATCCAGATATTGAGAGGAAGAGGGGAGACAGAGAGGGAGAGAGACAGAGAGACACCTGCAGACCAGCTTCGCCACTTGCAAAGCTTTCCTCCTGTAGGTGGAGACCAAAGGCTTGAACCCAGGTCCTTGCACATAGTAACATGTGCGCGCAACCAGATGCATCCACCAGATGCATCCATTTATGTTGCTTTTACTGGACCCTGTTAACTCCATGTAGAAATCCTTTCTAATTTTCTCATGGCCAGGAAGCATAGGAGCATTGTATTATGCTCATCATTTCATTCAGAATCTTTTCTCTCCTTTGTAATTCATTTTTTTTCATTTGTCTATTTATTGTGAAGCTGGGGCCTTACACCTGTGATTTCACTGTCCCGAGCTGCTTTTTTTGCCATCCAACACAGAGAGACAGAGTGATGGAGAGCTACCACAATGCCAGAGCTTCCCTTAGTGCTGTGGACACATCCAATCTGCTACCAGGGCTCAGATCTGGGTCATGCTCATAGCAAGGCACAGTCCCTATGTGGCTGCTGTCTCTCCATCCCATGACTTAATTTTTTCATCTCTTTAAATTTTTTTATTAGTGATTTAATAAAGATTGACAAGATTGTGGAATAAGAGGGGTACAATTTCATATAATTCTCACCACCAGAATTCCATATCCCATCCCCTCCATTGGAATCTTCCCTATTCTTTACCCCTCTGGGAGTATGGACCAAAGATCTTTATGGGGAGCAGAAGGTGGAAGGTCTGGCTTCTGTAACTGATTCTCCACTGGACATGGGTATTGGCAGGTGGATCCATACCACAGTCTGTCTCTATCTTTCCCTAGTGGGGTAGGGCTCTAGGGAGATGAGGTTCCAGGACTCATTGGTGAGGTCATCTGCCCAGGGAATTCACGTTGGCGTCATGGTAGCATCTGCAATTTGGTCAATCTCCTGACCTCAGAGGCTTAGGATAACAGTAGACATAGCAACTGGAGGAGAGGGTTTTGCTGGTGGAAGATCTTGTTCTGGGTCTCCCCCCCCCCCTTTTCTCTTCTACTGAAGCAGCAGATGCTCCCTTTGTTCCACATGGCTTCCCAGAATGACCTGGGAGGATGACCCATGTAGTCTGAGTGATCTCAGCCTTCCCACCCAGGCCCTCACCTCCCAAAAAGGGACTTTGTTTTGCTTGCTATATACAAAGCTGGGGAATAAATGGATCCCTCCCACGGGGGAACCTGCTCACATTCTATATAAATAGAAACACATGCATTTCTACATTGCTTCTGGAGACCATGAGCTAATTCAAAGAGAACTCTGTCAGCTCACAGTGGAAGCCCTAACAGTCCAGCAAGAGAGATACCTGGAGTCAGACAAACTCTCTTCAAATGATCTGTATGCTGTGACTGCTATCTCTGTCATTCAGATGGGGCCTAGAACTGGGCTGTTCCCTTTCATGGTGCTTCTCCCCTTGGGCTTCACATTGAAAGCATCTGGGGGAGCTTTCTGGATAGAGATGGACCTGAGGGACTGTGATGAAATCAACCCCGTGAGACATGATCTTAATGTTGGAATTTTTCAGAATTGCTAACATGATAGGAACTGTGGCCAAGATTTTATTTACTGCTTGCTTATTTATTTTATAATAATAATAATAATAATAATTATTATTATTTTTTGCCTCCAGGGTTATTGCTGGGGCTCGGTGCCTGCAATATGAATCCACTGCTCCTGGAGGCCATTTCCTTCCATTTTTGTTGTTGCTGTAATTATTGTTGTTGCTGCTATAGTTGTTGTTCTTGGACAGGACAGAGAGAAATCAAGAAAGGAGGGGAAGACAGAGAGGGAGAGAGACACCTGCAGACTTGCTTCACCAGTTCTAAAGTGATCGCCCTGCTGGTGGTGAGCTGGGGACTTGAACTGGGATCCTTGTGCAGGTTCTTGTGCTTTGTACCATGTGCGCTTAACCTGGTGTGCTACTGGCTGGCTCCCATGATAATTTTTACTGAGGCACTGATACATGAATCAAAAGTCTCACAGATTCACAATACTCTATAGTGACCTCTCTACCTTAATTTTAAAATTCTATGTACTTTCAGCGGGGAAGTAGTTACAGAAGCCAGACCTTCCACCTTCTGCACCCCATAATGACCCTGGGTCTATACTCCCAGAGGGTTAAAGAATAGGAAAGCTATCGGGAGTCGGGCTGTAGCGCAGCGGGTTAAGCACAGGTGGCGCAAAGCACAAGGACCGGCATAAGGATCCCGGTTCGAACCCCGGCTCCCCACCTGCAGGGGAGTCGCTTCACAGGCGGTGAAGCAGGTCTGCAGGTGTCTATCTTTCTCTCCTTCTCTCTGTCTTCCCCTCCTCTCTCCATTTCTCTCTGTCCTATCCAACAACGACGACAACAACAATAATAACTACAACAATAAAACAACAAGGGCAACAAAAGGAAATAAATAAATAAAATAAATATTAAAAAAAAAAGAATAGGAAAGCTATCAGGGGAGGGGATAGGATATGGAGTTCTGGTGGTGGAAATTCTGTAGAATTATACCCCTCTTATTCTATGGTTTTGTCAGTGTTTCCTTTTTATAAACAAAAATTAAAAAGATGATAACTGGCATTAGTAAGTGTCATAAAGAAAATAAAAGTAAAGTCAAAATAAAAAAATTCTATGTACTTACAGAGGAAGAGGACTGGACAGGGTGTACCCTATAAGGTGTGTATATTACCAGGTATAAGGATTCAGATTCAAGCCCCCAGTTCCATCAACAGGGGGAAACTTCACGAGTGGCGAAGTAGTGCTGCAGGTATCTCTCTTCCTAACCTCCCTCCCTCTCTCCCTCTTCCTTCTCAGTTTCTCTCAATTTATTAAAATCAATCTTTTTTTTAAATGAAGAGAAATGGAAGCACTGTTATAGGAGCAGGGGTAGATAAGGCATTTACTCAGTCTTCCTACTCAAAAGAACTAGCATTATGAACCTTATTTGAAAGCTTGTCAGAAATGCAAAATCTGGGTCCTCACCTCAGCTTCCAGACTAAGCTCTGCATGTGAACAAGAGCCCAGATGATCTGGAAAACTTCTGAGTTGGAGAAATATCTAAGCTGGGGGCCAGGCGGTAGTGCACCCAGCTGAACACACATAATACTAAGTGCAAGGACCTGTGCAAGGATCTGGGTACAAGTCCCCAGCTCCCCACCTGTAGTGGGGGGGGATGCTGCACAAGTGGTGAAGCAGTTCTGCAAGTATCTTAGTATCTTTCTCTCCTCTCCTTCTCTATCTCTCCCTCCTCTTTCAATTTCTCTTTGTCCCTATCCAAAAAAAAAAAAAAAAAAAGAAATGGCTACCAGGAGCAGCAGTGGATTTGTAGTACAGGCATCAAACCCCAAAGATAACCCTGGAGGGAAAAAAGAAAGAAAGAAAGAAAAAGAACAGAGAGAGAGAGAGAGAGAGAGACATAAGCTGACTTAGACACTGCTACATAGTGGAGGTTCTGATTCATGGAGACAGTGGAGAAAGGTGAATAATGGAAGGATCCTTTGGTAGAAGTGTAGGAGAGTTCTGAGAGCGTCCTAGACTCAAAGACTGGCTAGCCAATCTCTGGGGCAAGAGGACTTTGTAATAGAGGCATATGTCTCACATGAGGCTTTGACTCATGATGGGTTAATGTACCTCCTGGCATTTGGATGATAGTTGTACATAACTGCAACAGATGGGGCAGGGACTGCAAGACTGTTAAGAGCCCTCCCACCCCCCGCCAATGCTTTTCATAACACTGAACTTTCATAAGCTAGGATCCTTCCCTCTGAGAAACAACCGAACCTGTTCAATGCTCTTCTTAAAGTTTTTCTCCAAGTGGCCCCTCCTCCACCACTCCAGAAGTTGATCAAACAACATTAGAAAGTTGAATCAGAGTGTCTATTTCCATTGCAATTTAAAAAACTTAGTTTTATTTCATTTCATTCAGTCCCCATCCACTATCTTCCAGGTAACATTAATAACACGAAGCTTTTTAATCACTTCTGAAAAAGTCATGAGGAAAATAAAATGGTAATGCAGATACAATCTCACTTTCCAGTCATCTTACTCATATTACTGAACTACTCTTAAATTATTACTAGATTATGTCAAGTCAATTTGTGTCTATGGGTAATTTAAAAGTATTAAAAATATTAGTAGATTGGCTATTCCCTCAGAGGAAACTTTAATTTCCTATTTTAGTATGAAGTTATTAGCCACAATATGTAGCTGGATAACTCCCAAAAGCAAAATTAAGCTGGCCCTGAACCTCCCTGTTGAGAGTACCAGCCTGCGTCAAGAGTGCCATATGCCCCGAGAGGGGGCAGTTAAAGACTTGGGAGGTGCTTTGGGGACAGATTGTTTCCTTGACTTCACTCCTACAGGCACTTCCCAAGGACTTGGCATTAATCATTTTATTTATTCCCTCTTTTGTTTTTTTTTTAATTTTGCCTCCAGGGTTATTGCTGGGGTTTGGTGTCGGCACTATGACTCCACTGCTCCTGGTGGTCATTTTTTTTCTTTTTTATTGGATAGGACAGAGAGAAGTTGAGAGAAGAGGGGATGATAGGGAGGGAGGGAGAGAGAAAGATAGACACCTGCAAGCCCATTTCACTGCTTGTGAAGTGCCACACCCCCAGGTGGGGAACAGGGGGCTTGAACTGGAATCCTTGTGCGGGTCCTTGCATTTAGTACTATGTGTGCTTAATTAACCAGGTGTGCCATGGCCCAGCCTCCTATTTTATTTATTCTCAATAAAAAGAAAAGCAGGACTCCTCAATAAAGACAAGAGACTGGACTACACAAAAGTTCATGCCGCAGTGTTTAGAGCTCTTCTCATTGTTTCTTTGAAATTCTCAGAGCACCCCCCTCCAGCTCTCTGAGCTCACCTACCATGAACAGTGTGAAATGTAAATGTCCTGAGTATCCAGGAGGGGAAATGGGGGGCAGGCGGTAGTGCACCTGGTTAAACGCTCACTAACAGTGTGCAAGGACCCAAGTTAAAGTCCCCGGTCCCCACCTAAAGGGGGAAAGCTTCACGAGCGGTGAACCAGGGCTGCAGGTATCTCTATGTCTCTCTCCCTATCTCTACCTCCCCTTGCAATTTCTCTCTGTTGCTATCCAATAATAAATTAAAAAAAATTTAAAAAATTACAAGAAGGAAAGGAAAAACAAAGAGAATCAGACTTACAATGATCTTTTGGCTTGTCTCTGTCAATAGCATGCTATGAGTACAGACACTGACATGAGTGAGAACAATCTAGATGACAAGGTAGGATGAAAGCGGAAAGCCCCCAAGCTTTCAGTTTTTTCCCCAAACAACCAATGCTTCCCATTTCCTGCTTGCAAGGTCAGCACTCTCATCTTGCTTCCATCTGTTGCCAACTCCTTAGTCCACTACACTATTTCTAATCCTTGCCTTCCTCTCGACCCATGCCTTCCCTTTCACATCTATGTATTTACTGCACAACTCCTGTTGGAAGTGCTGCCTCAATTGGTGGCACAGCTATATACAAATAATGTCAAAGGACATAAATTATGGTGATGTTGGGTATTATACAGTGAATCCTAACAAAGGGATTTTTTTCAAAGTTAACCCAGTTACCAAATAATGTGATTATAACAATAACTATCTATTGTCTTCTTGAACCCTAAGACAGCAGGAACCTCTCATTTCCACTATAGAGCCTATATTTCCCCCAGTCTTGGAACCTCTAGGGTGGGGCTCACTTTCCTGCATGCTTCGCTCAATTCATACCAAATGATATTGCATCCGCTGATCCCAACCTAATCAACACAACGAGTGCCACCTCAGCATGCTTCACTTCAGATTGTGTCCAGAGACGTCAGGTGTAGAATGACAACCCTTCAGCTTCATTACTCGGGTGAGACCTTTCCTCTCATAGTATTCTCTAATTCCATTCTAGGTAGTTCACTTCCTAACTAAGTCCCAAAGCCTAGATATAGATCAAATCCTGTGAGATATGTTCACATGTATCCATAAACTAGGGCAAAATATATACCCGAAAGCAAAAGTACACAATAGTCTACAGTGAGTCAGTATAAAAGTTCATAATGAAATAGTGTCTACTTAGACTTAGATACCCTCCTCACCTACTTCCTATTACAGTTCTCTCACTCACTCCAAAGATAACCTTAGCAAAGCAAGGACTGCAAAAGCTGAATAAGGGCAAGAGACTGGCATACTTTAATGATGACTCTTTAGTCACTATCAGGCCACCCCATCAGCTGGGAGTCCTGAGATTCCCAAACAGACTTGATGGCCCTAGACCTTGAATAAATCCCTCTCTCCATTGTTACCGGTCATCTCTATCAGGAACAACAAAATAGACCCCTTTGTGGGCCCCCATAGGACTTGGCCCTCAACTTGGATCAACAACAGTAGAGAATGTTCCATCCTCTGAAGGGAGGAAGGAAAACATAACTTTATGCTACACCTGAGGAAGATGGGTCCTGATATTGGGGCAGATTTCAATGTTCCTACTCATGACCACAGAATCTCAGATCTACAGGGATGCAGAGGTCACATAGGCTCCTAAGCTGAATATGAGCCCCACACCAAATCAAATCGATGGGGTTTACAGTCAACAATATTTATACTTCTTCCCCATATTAGGGAGCTACTCTCTTCCCTGATTCAGCTTTCTGCTCCCTTTTCCAGTCATGACATCACCTCCCCAGACAATAACTTGGATCCACCTGCATATCAGATTTCAGGCTCAGAGGAAAAAAAAAAAACTAGTATAGCTACAGGCCCTTTGGAATATAACTAAAATATGCCTACTAGCTATCTACAAAATGGAGGACCCCCTCAACTCTTCATCTGCACTATTCCAGCCTTTAGGTCCATGATTGTTCAACAATTTGTTTGGCTGTGTATGTTAACTCTCTTTTTAGCCACCTGGTTCCAGATGCCAGCATGATGCCGACCAGACTTCCCTGGACAGATGACCCCACCAATGTGTCTTGGAGCTCCAATTCCCCAGAGCCCCACCCTACTAGGGAAAGTGAGACTGGGAGTATGGATTGACCAGTCAATGCCCATATTCAGCGAGGAAGCGATTACAGAAGCCAGATCTTCCACCTTCTGCATCCCACAATGACCTTGGGTCCATACTCCCAGAGGGTTAAAGAATAGGAAAGCTATCAGGGGAGGGGATGGGATATGGAGATCTGGTGGTGGGAATTGTGTGAAGTTGTATCCCTCTTATACTATGGTTTTGTTAATGTTTTAAATAAATAAAAAATTAAAAAAAAAAAAGAAGTGCTGCTTCAGAGCATCTGTCTGTGAGCATGAGATCCTAGAGAGCCAGAGGCTGGTCTTTTATCAGAGGATGTTACACAGGCTAAGGCTGAAGGTGTGACAAAATTAAGACCAGTACCCCTCCCCACCTGTCCTCAGCACTCTGCACAATAACAGGTGCCCATTATGGGCTGGACTGTGTTCCTCCAAAAGATAGGATGACAGCAAAAAATTAAAAATAAAAAGAAGAAGAAGAAAAAAAAAGAAAAAGATTGCTTTAGAACTTAATAGATGAGTTCAAAGCTCATGGCAACCACAAAACAGAAATCTGGAGCAGAGATATGACAGAAAGTTGAAGAAGCTGAGACTCACCAGGGAGAATGATCCACGTAGAAAGGGAGATGAAGCTTATGGAAAAACTAACATCCCAAACAGTAAGCAATCATAAAACAAAAGATAGAATAGCAGCAACTAACTCTTAGCAAAAAAGTAAAAGAAATACTAAGCAGGATTGTCAAAGACTGCATCTAAGAAATTCATATTAGATGATTTTTCTTTTTTTTCAAAAAAATTTATCTTTATTTATTTATTAGATAGAGACAGACAGAAATTGAGAGGGAAGGGGGTGATAAAGAGGGAGAGAGAGAGACACTTGCAGCCATGCTTCACCACGTGCAAATCGTTCCCCCTGCAGATAGGGACCAGGGGCTTGAACCAGGTTCTTGAACATTGTAACATGTGTACACTTAACCAGGTGCACCACCACCCAGCCCCTCAGATCAGATTATAAGACAAACAGATTCATAGTGAAAGGTTGGAATACAATATTTAAAGGCAAGAACACAGAGACAGAGGGCAGGCATTGTTAGACCCCGGTACAAGAAGAAATGTATACACAAAATGAATGGAATTGTGTCCTTTCAGACAACATGGGTGGAAATAGAGGAGAGTGTGGGAAGAAGCAGTTAGTCAGGAAGTGAAAGACAGTTACCCAAGGGTTTCATTCATAGGTGGAAAAATAAATCATTAAAGCAAGTGAGCTGGCAAAACACACACACACACACACACACACACACACACACACACACACACACACACACACAGCAATGCTCATACTCTGTACACTACAGCCACAAGCCAAGGAAGGCCAAGGCTTGTGAACTTCAGTAGATGCTGGGAGGGACCTATGGAGTAGACTCCTCTCTGGGGTCTTCAGAGACAGCCTGGCTTAGCCAACACCTTGACTTCATATTTGCACCTTCCAGAACTTCAAGGCAGTGCATCATCTGTTGTGTAAGCTCCCTAGTGTGTGGCAGCTGGTTGTGACAGGCCTAGGACAGCAATACAGTGGCTCTCAGCAAAATCATAAATAATAATGACAACAATCTGTCATGAGTAGTCAGCAGTTGGCTTTGACAGGTTGATGACATTAAGATAGTTGGAGAGCTTTTTAGTTAGCCTCTCTTGATTCCCAGAGCTGGGTCAATCTAAGCAAGCAAAATTGAGCTCTTGGGCTGTCGGAAAAGACAGGGTGTATTTGATCTGTTTTTCTATGCAAAATGCATCAGGACTTTTCTGACAGCCCAACAGACATATATGTTCCACTTTAAACACATAGGTGGCACTACATCCCTTTGAATCTCTATTTAAAGGATTTATTCACTTGTGTGTGTGTGTGTGTGTGTGTGTGTGTGTGTGTGTGAGAGAGAGAGAGAGAGAGAGAGAGAGAGGCCAGGAATACTGCTCAGCTCTGGCATAGAGTGGCACCAGGTACTGAACTTGAAGCTTCTGGAGTCAGCATGCAAGTCCTGGGCTCTAATGCCACTTAAATTCAGTTCTCTTGCAAACCCAGTATGATTTTTTTCCTTCCTCAAGAACCAGATTTCAAGATCTCAGCTATTTTGAAACAGATACAAAAGCCTCATAACCAACATTATTTTAGCACAGGAAACTTATTCCTTGGTGTCATGTTAAGAAGGATGAAAAAGATTGACCTGAAGGTGTTCCCCCCTCTAGTCATTAAAGAATGATAGATCTGAAATTTTTCTGAAATAATTTTCACTAAGTGCTTCCCCACCCATAGCAGACATTATATTGAGAAATACATTGGATTCTATTATCTATTTCAAACCTTGGTGTTTCCATAGATACAGATCACTTAATATATTTCTTTACACATGTATTCTAATGCTAACTTAAGCATTCTTTTTTTTAATGTTTAAAATTTTTTTAATATTTATTTATTTATTTTCCCTTTTGTTGTCCTTGTTTTTTATTGTTGCTGTAGTTATTATTATCTTTGTTACTGATGTTGTTGTTGTTGGATAGGACAGAGAGAAATGGAGAGAGGAGGGGAAGACAGAGAGGGGAAGAGAAAGATAAACACCTGCAGACCTGCTTCACTGCTTGTGAAGCAACTCCCCTGCAGGTGGGGAGCTCGGGGCTCGAACCAGCATCCTTAGGCCAGTCCTTGTGCTTTGCACCACCTGTGCTTAACCCGCTGTGCTACCACCTGAATCCCTAACTTAAGCATTCTTTAACTTTGTACCACAGTCTTGCTTGGCTGTGAGAAGTCTACATTATTCCAAAAAATAGGAAATCCCCTGAACTGTTCAAAGATGTTATGATAAAACAGAAAGAAACAAAATTCAACAAAAGAGTAAAGCTAGAATCCAAGGAAGTGTCTTAGTGTTCTTAGTGTTGAAGCTCGGGACTTGCATATGTAAGGCCCCAGGTTTGATGCCCATCAAGGCATATTGTAGAGCTATACTCTTGTGGTTGGCTGGTGGTACACTTAGCAGAGTCCACATGTGCTAGGACCTGGGTTCAAGTCCTAGTCTCAGTCTACATAGTAGAAACTTCATGAGTGGTGGAGCAGTACTGCTGGTACCTTCCCTTTACTCTGTGTCTCTCTCCTTCTCTATCTCTGTCTCTCACACTCTATCACACAGAAAGAAAACAAAATGGCCACTGGAAGTGGTGGAGCCATGCAGGCCCTGAGTCCCAGTGATAAACTTGGTACTAAAAACAAAAAATATAGCAAAGTTCTTATCCTTATGGAAATACTTACACTTGCATATGAGAGCCAAAGGAAGGCTGACAATTTATGACAGTGTCAATGACCAAATGCTCTATTTGATGAAGCCTGAGCTATTTCTGGGATGAGACTGAAGTCTGTGCTCTGATATCCTCTGAAGACAGAACCTGAACTCAGTTCAGGGCAATGAACGGTCACAAAGCACATATATATTAGCACCAAGATTTCCTGTGCGGTGACTGGCAAACCAGCATTAAGAACCATAGCAACCTTTTACATTCAAAGATTTAAGGCAAAGGAAAGTCTGCGGATTGGAAAATGACTCCCCTAGTGATCCCAAGACAGACTCATAGAGATTCTGGTTTCATTCCGGGTTTGTACGTGAGACTGCAGTCCCAGTTCAAAGAAGGCATATTGCCCTCCAAGTTAACTGTGAACAAAACCCCAACAATGCATAGTCTCCTTAAAAAAAGAGTGATTTCCATTATTCCTTGTGAGGTAGGCATGGTGCCTCCCATGAGAACAAAGGCAGAGTACCACTCTGGGATTGAACTGGGAGCCTCAGGCATGCAAACCCTGTACTGTTATCAGCTGAGATATTCCTCCTTCTCCCTGGCCCATGTTCTCCTTTAAAGTAATAATTTTTCAAATTTATAAACTTGAAATTTCAAATTTCTAAAGGTTTACACTGAGCTAGGTCTATGACAAGGACAGAGGAGCACTTGCTATGACTGATATCTCAAGACTGCAGTCAAAATAAATATTTCCATTTTCCTTTATCCTCTTCTCTTATTTCTTTCCTCCCTCCTTCTCATACTTTTTTTATTGTCCACCACTCTTGGTCAAAATATACATATAAATACATATATTATATATATATATATATATATATATATATATATAGAGAGAGAGAGAGAGAGAGAGAGATACCATAGTACTGAAGTTTCCCCTAGTGTCTTGGACTCCCACACCATGTATAGGGGTGGGATAGCTGGTGGGGTTTAAAACCTAGGTTCCACATGGCAAGGAAGATGAACTCCTAGGTATGTTATCTCACTGGTTCACACCCTCAAAATATTTCAATTCAGTCTTCAAATAAACAGACAGACAAATAAACTCAAAATGAGTTAGTCCATGATGAATAAAAGATCAACATTTTAAATGAAGACAGAATCTATATTGCTGATTTTTCTCCCCCATTTGTGCCTCAGGCTTTATTTCAGTATTGTGTTCATAGACACTTATGAAAACACCATCAATAAAACACTAGCAACAGATCTAAAAATTTCCTTAATTCTATGTTGAGGATGCCAGGATTTCAGTCAAAATAGTGATATCATGTTTAATTTAAAAAGAAACACACACACACACACACACACACACACACACACACACACCTCGATTGTGCTCTGCATCTCTTGTAGCCCTTGTGACAACATCTCACAAGTCATCAAAGCCTATTATTCTTAATTTCCTATTTTCCCTATTTCATGCCCTTCAACTTTCATTTTCCAACTCCCATTTTGGGGCACAGAAGATGCTGACAGATCAAAGAACAGCACGAGTCTACGAAATCCGGTCTTCCTATCTGCCTGTTACGGGCGAGGGGGTTGGAAAGGGTGAAGGAGTCCTTAGCCAGCTAAACACCTTAGAGCCAAAAGCACACCAGCTCTGGGAAGAGCAAGGTCACTGTGTGCAGCGGTTGAGGCCGCAGACTTTCAGCAGACATGGATAGCCAGCAGGCTAGGCTCCCTTGGTATGTTTCCTGTTGGAAAGCACTCAGAGTTCACAGCTTCCCCTGGTGGATTAAATACTGGAAATCCTTCCTAGAGATGCCAGCCCCACAGATCAGCAGAAACCCAAATAACCAGCCCTCTGAGTGGCTGGTCCCAGAGTGACAGTGGCAAGCTCTGACACCACAGGGGACTGGAATCTGGAGAAAATGACCAGAATTGCATCTCTGTCACTCCACTCCCTGTCTTCCTACTTCTAATCAATGGTGTCAGGGCAGGGGATGCTCAGACACGCTTTCAAGTTTGACCTGTTCAAGCTTTGGGCTTTCAGGAAGATATGTTCTTCTAGAAATTATGTAGCCCCTGAGATCTTGGCTGGGAGAGTGGTGGTAACTAACCCAGGGCAGCTGCTCCTCAAGGAATGTAGCTGGGTAATCAGGGCTGAGAATGGCCATTCATGCAGGGAAGGAGCTCTGTCTGGTTCAAGGTCTGAATCCAGACTGAGTAAGAAAAGCAATAGTGAGATTGGCCCATGGAAAAGGAAGTCTATCCTCCCCTTCTGGTCCTTAGCTCTCTGTTGCAGTTCTCCAGGGTCACTGTCAAAGCTGCCATACTCGGTGCTGAACAGAGTAGATATACGTTCTCTCTCAGACTTCAGGCCTGAAGTTCACAGGCAAAGTGTGAGCAGTGGCAGTTCTTTCTGGAGATTCTGTTCATGATTCCTTCCTGGCTTCTGAAGGTTGCCAGCAACCCCTGGCTTGTGGCAGCATCATTTCAGTTTCTGCCTCTATCTTTTTTTTAATTATTACTATTACTTTTATATTACAGAATTACATGTCAACAGGGGTTTGAATCTACACCATTTCCACCACCAGAGTTTCCCTAAGGTTGTAGACATGGGCCAACCATCAACTATCTGTCCACATTTATATTTAGTTGCCCCACCCCTTTTCTGATTCAATCTCTCTTCCCCTCCAAGCCACTCATGACAACATAACTACCTACCTCCATATGACCCTCGCCTTTTCCTTCTCTCTCTCTGGATGCTGATGGAGCTGGAGTTCAGAGTCCTGTTATTTTCATCCTATCACTTCTTCCCCTGGCTGGGAGTATGGATTAAGGTTGTTTATGGGGAGCAGAAGGTAGGAGTTCTCACTTCTGTAACTGCTTATCTGCTGAGCATGGGCATTGACAGGACGATCCACACCCCAGCCTGTTTCTGTCTTTCCCTAGTGGACCAGAGCTCTGAAGATTCTGCCTCTATCTTCAGGCGTCTTTCTCCCTCTGGTATTCTGTGTGTTTCTCTTCCATCTCACCTTCTTACTAGATCATGACATTTTTTTTCTCTATGAGAAAATGCATTATGGCATTTCCTACAACCCAGTATATTTGCAAAGGCCTTTATTTCCTATTATGATTTTATTTACAGGTAGTGGGGATTAGGACTTCAATAGATCTTTTGGGAGAATACAGTTCAATTTGTACCAGCCTTATATTAAATAACAAAATAGTATATTTTAAGGGGTACACCCAGTGGAGTATACACATCACCATATGCAAAGTCCTAGGTTCAAGCCCCAGCTCCCCACCTGCATGGGGGAAGTTTCATGACCAGTGAGGCAGGTCTGCAGGTGTGTCTAGCTTTCTTTCTCTCTATTTCTCCTCCTCTTTCAATTTCTCTCTGACCTATTAAATAAAATAGAAAAAAAAAAAAAGAGGAAAAAATGGCCACCAGGAGCAGTGGATTTGTAGTGGCTGGCACCAAACCCTCAGTGATAAGTCAATAAAAAAATGTGTACTCTTTGTTGTGGGAATCAATACTTGGGAGTATTTCATATTTTAGGGAACCAAATTTGACTGAGCAGTAAACACTAGGATATTTATTTTTACAAGAATATTTTGACTCATCACCCACAAACTATACATGTGAATATGCTACTGGCAGGGTGGTAGCTCATTTAGTGGAGCCCATGCCCTGCTGTGCATGAGATCCTGGGTTCAAGCCTGGCACCACACTGGAGTACCGGGATCCAGCACTGAGGGAGCTAACTCCATGGCAGATGTAGGACTATCATGTCTCTTCTCTCCCTCCTCTTCTCCCCTTCTTAAAAAATAAAGAGTAGGGGCCACATGGTGGCTCATACAGTAAAGTGCACACATTATCATGCACATGGGCTCAAGTCCCTGGTCCCCAGCTGTGGCAGGGGAGAAGGAGAAGCTTCATGAGCTGTGGAGCAGTGTTGCAGGTGGCTCTCCTTCTCCCTCTATTAAAATGAAAGGAAAAGAGAAAATGGCCACCAAGAGCAGTGGAGTTGTGCAGCCACAGTGATAACTCTGGTAGATACATAAAATAAAATAAAATAAAATAAAATAAAATAAAATAAAATAAAATAATTGAGCCAGGGAGGCTGTTCCATAATCATATAGTGCAAGGCTCTGAGTTCATTTCCTGGTACTGTATATATAATCGAGAAATTCTGATGTAGATGATGTGGGTTTAGAAAAACACTATTTTAGAGGCTAGGTGGTGGCACACCTGGTTGAGAGCACATGTTACAATGCACAAGGACACAGGTTTGAGCCCCCAGCCCCACCTGCATTAGGAAAGCTTCATGTGTGGTGAAGCAGTGGTGCATCTCTGTCTCTCTCTCTCTCTCTCTCCCTCTTTCCTTCTCCCTCTCCTCCCTATCACCCCTTCCCTCTCAATTTCTGGCTATCTCTATCAAATAGATAAAGATAATACTGGGGGGGGGGGTCAGGCAGTAAAGCAGCAGGTTAAGCACACATGGCATGAAGCACAAGGACCAGTGTAAGGATCCTGGTTCAAGCCCCAGGCTCCCCACCTGCAGGGGAGTCACTTCACAAGCAGTGAAGCAGGTCTGCAGGTGTCTTTCTCTCCCCCTCTCTGTCTTCCCCTCCTCTCTCCATCTCTCTCTGTCCTATCCAACAACAACAACATCAATGGCAACAATAACAACAACAAGGGAAATAAAATGGGAAAAAATGGACTCCAGGAGCAGTGGATGCATAGTGCAGGCACTGAGCCTCAGCAATAACCCTGGAGACAAAAAAAAAAAAAGATAATACCAAAAGGAGGAGGAGGAAGAAGAAGAAGAAGAAGGAGGAGGAGGAGGAGGAGGAAGAGAAGGAGAAGAAAAAGAAACTTAAAAGAAAAACATCATGATATGTCACCACCTTAACTATCCTCAAATGATTAGTGTCTTGCTATTAGTTCCTAGATATTTGCTCCAGCAGATAATTGCTATTTATCTTTGGTTTTGTTTTGTCATGTGGCACGTCAGGTAATCGCAGAAGTAAGCCCTCATTTATCATTAATACTACAGAATAATATAATGGCTGCCATTTTGTTAGGACCTATCAGACTGAATCCAATATGAACTTCAGATTCCTCTGGATGATGCTTTCTCTAGCTTGGTTATGATCTCAGTCATGATACTAAAGACCTCATTAGGGAGCTTGCTCAGAGGTAAAAGGAAACTACTGTTGGCTTGAGCTGGGAAGGAGCCTTGTGATGAGTGTGCTTCTCTCACAGTGGCGTTAATTACAGAACCTTCTGTAAGTACAGAATGGCCCTGGAGCAGTAAACTTTCAATACTACTCTTAGCTGCTATTTTATTAAGTTTCTAAATAATAGTAACTTGTGTCTTTTGGAAAGGTTACTGATCCTACTTTTCAAATGATTACTTGAGAAGCAAGAGATAACAACAGAGGACAAATCGGTGTTTCATGAGTTCCCCCATTATCTTCCAAGTGTTTATGAATAATGAAGAGGTCAGAGACAGCTCTTTGAATAGTATTTGTGACTGGAGAGTTTGCATAGTGGTTATGCAAAAAGACTTTCAAGCCTGAGGCTCCAAAACTCTGTGGTTTAATTCCTAACACCACCATAAACCAGAGCTGAGCAGTGCTATGTACTATGGGAGGCTGGCACACCTGGTTGAGTGCTCGTGTTATAATGGATAAGGACCTGGGTTCAAGTCCTCAGTTGCAGAGGGAAAACTTCATGAAGTTTTGCAGTGTCTCTCTTTCCCTCTCTACCTCCCCTTTCCCTCTTGATTTCAATGTCTCTATCCAATAAATTATACATAAACAAATTATTAAAACATATGCATAAATAAACAAACATTATTTAGTTGAGTTAGCAAGGGGGTACTAAAACACTTTACACAGACATGTGTTAGATGTTTTCATGTAGCAAAGATTTGCACACTTGGAAATTCTTCCATCCTTTTTCATTGTGAACCAAATTAAATCTCAGATCCAATGTGCTGTTGAGCCCATCTCAACTTTAGTATCTAGTTTCTTTTTTTTTTTTTAATTTCTTTATCGGGGAATTAATGTTTCACATTTGAAAGTAAATACAATAGTTTGTATATGCATAACATTTTCCAGTTTTCCATATAACAATACAACCCCCACTAGGTCCTCTGTCATCCTTTTTGGACCTGTATTCTCCCCCCCACCCCCCACCCCCACCCCCCCCAGAGTCTTTTACTTTGGTGCAACATGCCAATTTCAGTTCGGGTTCTACTTGTGTTTTCTCTTCTGACCTTCTTTTTCAACTTCTGCCTGAGAGTGAGATCATCCCATAGTCATCCTTCTGTTTATGACTTATTTCACATAACATGAATTTTTCAAGGTCCATCCAAGATGGGCTGAAAACAGTGAAGTCACTGTTTTAATAGCTGAGTAGTATTCCATTGTGTATATATACCACAACTTGCTCAGCCACTCATCTGTTGTTGGACACCTGGGTTGCTTCCAGGTATTGGCTATTACAAATTGTGCTGTCAAGAACATATGTGTACACAGATCTTTTTGGATGGATGTGTTGGGTTCCTTAGGATATATCCCCAGGAGGGGAATTGCAGGGTCATAGGGTAGGTCCATTTCTAGCCTTATGAGAATTCTCCAGACTGCTCTCCACAGAGGTTGGACTAATTTACATTCCCACCAGAAGTGCAGGAGGGTTCCTTTGACCCCACAACCTCTCCAGCATTTGCTGCTGCTACCTTTTCTGATGTATGACAGTCTCACAGGAGTGAAGTGGTATCTCATTGTTGTCTTTATTTGCATTTCTCTGACAATCAAAGACTTGGAGCATTTTTTCATGTGTTTCTCAACCTTTTGGATCTCTTCTGTGGTGAATATTCTGTCCATGTCCTCTTCCCATTTTTGTATGGGGTTATTTGTTTTCTTGTGGTTGAGTTTGGCAAGTGCTTCATATATTTTGGTTATAAAACTCTTATCTGATGTATGGCATGTAAAGATCTTCTCCCATTTTGTGAGGGGTCTCTTGATTTGGGTAATGGTTTCTTTTGCTGTGCAGAAACTTTTTAATTTGATGTAGTCCCATAGGTTTATGCTTGCCTTAGTCTTCTTTGTAATTGGTTTCATTGAAGATGTCTTTAAAATTTATGTGGAAAAGAGTTCTGCCAATATTTTCCTCTAAGTATCTGATAGTTTGTGGTCTAACATCCAAGTCCTTGATCCACTTGGAATTTACTTTTATATTTGGTGAGATATAGAGGTTCAGTTTCATTCGTCTGCATGTTTCAACCCATTTTTTCCAACACCAATTGTTGAAGAGATTTTGCTTTCCCCATTTAATAGTCTGAGCACCTTTGTTAAAGATTAGATGTCCATAGGTGTGGGGGCTTACTTCCAGGCTCTCAGTTCTATTTCACTGGCCAGTGTGTCTATTCGTGTTCCAGTATCAAGCAGTTTTGATTACAATGGTCTTATAATACAATTGAGATCTGGTAGTGTGATGCCTCCAGTTCTGTTCTTTCTTCTCAAAATTGTTTTGGCAATAGGTCTTTTCTGGTTCCAGATAAACTTTTGTAGCATTTGTTCTATTCTCCTAAAAAATGTGGTTGGGATATTGATGGGGAAAGAATTAAACTTGTATATGGCTCTAGGTAGATATTCATTTTGATGATGTGAATTCTTCCAACCCATGAACATGGAATATCTTTCCACTTCTTTGTGTCTTTTTCAATTTCCTTGAGTACTGACTCATAATTTTCAGTATACAAGTCTTTCACTTCTTTGGTTAGGTTTATTTCTAGACATTTCTTTTTTTGTTGTTGCTATAGTAAAAGGCATTGATTTCTGGATTTCAACTTCCTCTAACTTAGTGTTTGCATAGAGGAATACCACTGACTTTTGAATGTTAATTCTTTAGCCTGACACCTTACTGTACTGCCTGATGATTTCCAAAAGCTTCTTGCTGGATTCCTTGGGTTTTCTATGTATAGTATCATGTCATCTGCAAATAGGGAGGGTTTTATTTCTACTGGTCCAATCTGTATGCCTTTAATTCCTTGCTCCTGCCTGATTACTATGGCAAGAACTTCCAACACTATGTTGAATAATAATGGTGATAGCGGGCAGCCCTGTCTAGTACAGTATCTAGTTTCTGAATGAACTTGTCATCTCCATCACCCCTACCCCATGTTTGCTTCTTTCTGTGTGATTTCCATTTTGATTCTGTTTCCGCAATGTTCTTAGAAAAAAAGTTCACTCATCTTTGCTTTTTCCTGTATCTCATGACCCCATCTGACTCTCTGCTTTGTAAGCCTTCTCCTTTACCTTCTTGATATGTATTTTAGGCATCACCCCTGCTTGAGTACTTCATTTATGCCTGGCATCTCAGTTGCAAGTATAATGTTCAAAGACAGTCCCCTTTAAATCAAGTCCTTCTCTCTTTTAAAAACATGTTACTTTTGGGAGTTGGGCGGTAGCGCAGCAGGTTAAGCGCACATGGCGCGAAGCGCAAGGACTGGCATAAGGATCCTGGTTCGAGCCTCAGGCTCCCCACCTGCAGGGGAGTCGCTTCACAAGTGGTGAAGCAGGTCTGCAGGTGTCTATTTTTCTTTCCCCTTCTCTGTCTTCCCCCTCCTCTCTCCATTTCTCTCTATCTAACAATGCCGACATCAGTAACAACAATAATAACTACAACAGTAATAAAAAGACAACAACGGCAACAAAAGGGAAAATAAATAAATAAAATTAAAATACTTTCTCATTTAAAAAAAAGAAAAACCAAAACCAAACAAACAAACAAAAAAAAACATGTTCCTTTTCTTTTTTTTTCCTACCACAGCACTATGCAGCTTTGGTTTATGGTGATGCAGGTGATTGAACCTGGGACTTTAGAGCCTCAGGCATGAAAGTCTCTTTGCATAATCATTATGCTATCTACTCCCACCCCATGTGTAACTTTTCTAAGTCAAAAACATTTCAGAGCTCATTTCCACTGAAAAGTCTTTTGTGAGTCTCCCATTTAAAGAAGAAAGTCTAACAATAGTAAATTTAACAGGTCAAAGGAGTTATAACACCACCAAGTAGGACATGGGAGTTTCACCTACACAAACACCTCACTTGATTTAACACTTTTCCTCCTCAGATGACCAGCAGACATATTTCTGTTATTTTTTAAAAACTGGCATTAAAATAAAATGTGGGCTGATGACTTGTCATATCAGAATAACTTGACAGTTTCTGGCAGACGAGTTCAACTGTAAAAACTAAGGAGGCAAAGCAGGGGATTATGGTGGCAATTATTACTGAGCATTAAAAGGAATTCATGATTCTTGCAATTCAGAAAGAGAGATCTATATATATTTTGTAGGATCATTAATCAATTCAAATTAAAACAACAATACAATCTAACTTGAAGAGCTTCCTTTTTGGTCATATAGAATTTGTTAAAATAATAAATTCTATTACTTTAGAGCAGTATGTGTGACTACATAGGAAAGTAATATCAGGGGCCTTGTGGTACTGCACTTGGTTAAGCACACATGTTACAATGTACAAAGTGGGGGGCTTGAGCCACCCTCTCCACCTGCCCTCTTCCCCACCTGCAGGGGGAAAGCTTTGCAAGTGCTAAGCATGCTGCAGGTGTCTCTCTTTCTCTCTCCCTCTCTATCTTCTCCTACCCTCTTGATTACTGGCTGTCCCTACCCAATAAATAAAAAAAATAAAATAAAATAAATAATTTTTTAAAAAAAGAAAGTAATATCACAGTTTGAGTAATTTACTCAAAATTCCAACTCCTGTTAATGTTGTGATGTTTAGCTTTGTTTTTAACCTTATCATTCCCTTTTTTACCCTTCTGTTGTCATTTTCATAAGACTTTTCTCATAATTTTCATTTTTTTTGGCTTTACAAATTGGAAATCATAAATATTTTAATTCCCATAGCTCATTCCTAAAAAAAAAGGGGGGGGGGTTGAGTTAAAACAGTAACCTTTCTCTCCATTGTAGCCTACTTTTCCTTTTGCCCTACAGAGAACATCATTCTTCCAATAAAAAACCAAAAATCTCTTTGCAGGTATTCCTGCTCTCAGAGTTCTAATAAAACAGTGACACTAAGTTACCAAATATTCATATTCAACTTCTTTTTCCCTCAGTAGTAAATTTTTTGAGTTTACAACTCCGATCAACTATCACAGGTCCCCAGTGGGTAGTCAAAGAGATAAGTTACATTGTGCAAATATGTGAACAGCAGCAAGTTAGAAGAAGGGAGATTTTGAGAGAGAAAAAAACAAAACAAAACACAGAAAACTCTTAAAACAATATTCCTTCCTGGTGGTTTATGGAGCAGCTGCAATTAGACCTTCGCTCTCCCAGATACAACTATTAAACACAACAAGAGACTGAATTGAACACATAATCTACATCTGGAAAAAAAAAAATCCACAGCCTCAGGTGGGTGCTAGCATGTGGGGTTGGGGAAACAGAGTGGGCAGGAAGACAGAGGTGGTTGAAACAAGAGCTCTGGACTGATGGCGCTCAGCACTGACCTGTGCCATCTTGGATAGTTAAAACCCAGTTAGCAGACTCCCCTGAAGAAAAGAAATTAGGGCTTAAACCATCTCAATCTTGGACTTGGGGTTCTGTTCACTTTTGGTTTTCCTCAGTCTGAGTTTAAAACAAAGACAAAACTCAGCCCACAAGGTAGCCCAAAACACCCCTCTCCCCACCCACTGCTGCAAATTTAAATAAGTAGAACGCATTGGATCGACCTTCTCATGGTGCATCCCGTGAGTACCCATTCATTGGGGAAACTGACGATCCTTCCTAGCTGACTGAATCCACATGGATCCCAGTCACTTTCAAAGCCAGCAACAAGCAGCTCCTGACAGCTTTGCTGTTGACTGGCTACTGAAGAAAGGCAAATGCTAGAAGTGGAACGCAAAGACTACAACAGCACCACCTGCTGGTCAACATAACCAACACCATATATGTGAAAGCAAAGAGGCAGAAAGTGAAATAGCATGTCACATCAAACAGAGAAAAGTAAGTCAGACGAAACTGAAGAAATTCCAGATACAGAGTCTATCAGAGACAGACTATAGAAATCTTATGAGAACTTTACAAGAATATAAGCAAGAGTTGAAAGAGCATTTTTCTTTGGAATTTGATAAGAAGCTACAAAGTGTGAAAGAAGAACTCAAAGCAGAATTCACTAAGTAGTTAAATAGCATGGAGGAAAAATTTCAAACAGAATAGCAAGGACTAAAAGACATCTTTAGTGCAGTTCAACCTCAGGTAGAATGCTTAGGGAATAGACTTACACATGCAGAAGGAAGAATTCCCAACCTAGAAGACACAATGAGCCCACTCTTTCAATTCAAAGATGAGGGAGAGGAAAGGTTTAGAAAGAATGAAGCTACTCCCTGTCAAATTGCAGACTCCATAAAAAGGTTGAATATATGAGTTATAGGGATACCTGAGGAAGTAGACCAGGACAAAGGTCTAGAGGTAATTTTCAGATGAAAATTTCCCTCACCTAGGTAATCCTTAGAATATACCTATTTTGAGGCAGATCAATCACCCAGGTTCACAAATCCAAAATGACCAACACCAAGGCACATTATTGCAAAAGTATTAAAACTCAACAACAAGGAGAAAATTTTGCAGGCTGGTAGGGAAAGGAAAAAAGTTACATATAAAGGGAGAAATATCAGACTTTTCTTTACAAACCCTAGAGGCAAGGAGAGAGTGGAATGACATATTCAAGGCACTAAAGGAGAGGGAATTTCAGCCATGAATTTTGTATCCTGAAAAATTATCCTTCAAGTATGAGGGAGAAATAAAGGTATTCCCAAATACTCAAAAACTAAAGGAATTTGCCACAATCAACCCCACCTTACAAGAAGCACTGAATGGAGTCTTACAGGAAAGGAGGAAACAAATGAACATAGGTTCTCAGTGAAGTGAACAGCAGTAGACTAGAAACAAAAACATAATAAAATAGGAAAGAACAACAAGCAAGTAGGGGAGGGAATTAAAAGACAAAGAAGCCTTATCAAATGTTTGTTAATCAAGATCAACTTAAAACAGACGTTTTAAGATACACAATGCTAGTTATTACATACAGGGTAACCACAAAACAAAACAGGGAACAGAGATTTGCAGAGAACACTAGAAAAATTAGTGAGGAATTCACTACAGAAACTCATCCACACAATAAGTTAGATAGAAATAAATGGGCAGAGACTCAACAATTTAAAATAAACTTGAATCACAACAGACACTGCAGAAATTCAACATATCATGCGAGGCTTCTATGAACAACTATATGCCACCAAGCTAGAGAACCCGGAAGAAATGAATGATTTCCTAGAAACCTACCAACTTCCAAAACTAAGTAAAGAGGAAGTGGATAACATGAACAGGCCCATCACAACTAATGAAATTGAAACAGTTATCAAAAATCTTCCCAAAAATAAAAGTCCTGGACCAGATGGTTTTACAAATGAATTCTCCAAAACTTTCAAAGAAGAACTAATACCTCTACTTTTTTTTTTTTTTTTTTTAATTTTTTTAATTTTTTATTTAAGAAAGGATTAGTGAACAAAAGCATAAGGTAGGAGGGGTACAACTCCACACAATTCCCAACACCCAATCCCCATAACCCACCCCCTCCCCTGATAGCTTTCCCATTCTCTATCCCTCTGGGAGCATGGACTCAGGGTCGTTGAGGGATGCAGAAGGTAGAAGGTCTGGCTTCTGTAATTGCTTCCCCGCTGAACATGGGCGTTGACTGGTCGGTCCATACCCCCAGTCTGCCTCTCTCTTTCCCTAGTAGGGTGTGACTCTGGGGAAGCTGAGCTCCAGGACACATTGGTGGGGTCTTCAATCCAGGGAAGCCTAGCCAGCATCCTGGTGGCATCTGGAACCTGGTGATTGAAAAGAGAGTTAACATATGAAGCCAAACAATTTGTTGAGCAATCATGGGTCCCAAGCTTGGAATAGTGGAGAGGAAGTGTTAGGGAGGTACTCACTGCAAACTCTAGTGTAGTCCTGCTTTCAGGTAATACCTCTACTTTTAAAAGTCTTCCAGAAGATTGAAGACACCGGAATACTCCCTGCCAGCTTCTATGAAGCCAACATCACCCTGATACCAAAAGCAGACAGGGACACAACCAAAAAAGAAAACTACAGACCAATATCTCTGATGAACATAGATGCGAAAATATTGAACAAAATTCTAGCCAACCGGATACAGCAGTATATCAAAAAAATTGTTCATCATGACCAAGTGGGGTTTATCCCAGGCATGCAAGGTTGGTTTAATATACGTAAATCAATCAATGTGATCCACCACATCAACAAAAGCAAGACCAAAAACCACATGGTCATATCAATAGATGCAGAGAAAGCCTTTGACAAAATACAACATCCCTTTATGATCAAAACACTACAAAAAATGGGAATAGATGGAAAATTCCTGAAGATAGTGGAGTCTATATATAGCAAACCTACAGCCAACATCATATTCAATGGTGAAAAACTGGAAGCATTTCCCCTCAGATCAGGTACTAGACAGGGCTGCCCACTATCACCATTACTACTCAACATAGTGTTGGAAGTTCTTGCCATAGCAATCAGGCAGGAGCAAGGAATTAAAGGAATACAGATTGGAAGAGAAGAAGTCAAACTCTCCTTATTTGCAGATGACATGATAGTATACATGGAAAAACCTAAGGAATCCAGCAAGAAGCTTTTGGAAATCATCAGGCAATACAGTAATGTGTCAGGCTATAAAATTAACATTCAAAAGTCAGTGGCATTCCTCTATGCAAACACTAAGTTAGAAGAAATTGAAATCCAGAAATCAGTTCCTTTTTCTATAGCAACAAAAACAATAAAATATCTAGGAATAAACCTAACCAAAGAAGTGAAAGACTTGTATACTGAAAATTATGAGTCACTACTCAAAGAAATTGAAAAAGACACAAAGAAGTGGAAAGATATTCCATGTTCATGGGTTGGAAGAATTAACATCATCAAAATGAATATATTACCCAGAGCCATCTACAAATTTAATGCTATCCCCATCAAGATCCCAAGCACATTTTTTAGGAGAATAGAAAAAATGCTACAAATGTTTATCTGGAACCAGAAAAGACCTAGAATTGCCAAAACAATCTTGAGAAAAAAGAACAGAACCGGAGGCATCACACTGCCAGATCTCAAACTATATTATAGGGCCATTGTCATCAAAACTGCTTGGTACTGGAACATGAATAGACACACTGACCAGTGGAATAGAATTGAGAGCCCAGAAATGAGGCCCCACACGTATGGACATCTAATCTTTGAAAAAGGGGCCCAGACTATTATATGGGGGAAGCAGAGTCTCTTCAACAAATGGTGTTGGAAACAATGGGTTGAAACATGCAGAAGAATGAAACTGAATCACTGTATTTCACCAAATAAAAAAGTAAATTCCAAGTGGATCAAGGACTTGGATGTTAGACCAGAAACTATCAGATACTTAGAGGAAAATATTGGAAGAACTTTTTTCCGCATAAATTTTAAAGACATTTTCAATGAAACGAATCCAATTACAAGGAAGACTAAGGCAAGTATAAACCTATGGGACTACATCAAATTAAAAAGCTTCTTCACAGCAAAAGAAACCACTACCCAAATCAAGAGACCCCTCACAGAATGGGAGAAGATCTTTACATGCCATACATCAGATAAGAGTTTAATAACCAACATATATAAAGAGCTTGCCAGACTCAACAACAAGACAACAAATAACCCCATCCAAAAATGGGGGGAGGACTTGGACAGAATATTCACCACAGAAGAGATCCAAAAGGCCGAGAAACACATGAAAAAATGCTCCAAGTCTCTGATTGTCAGAGAAATGCAAATCAAGACAACAATGAGATACCACTTCACTCCTGTGACAATGTCACACATCAGAAAAGGTAACAGCAGCAAATGCTGGAGAGGGTGTGGGGTCAAAGGAACCCTCCTGCACTGCTGGTGGGAATGTCAATTGGTCCAACCTCTGTGGAGAACAGTCTGGAGAACTCTCAGAAGGCTAGAAATGGACCTACCCTATGACCCTGCAATTCCCCTCCTGGGGATATATCCTAAGGAACCCAACACATCCATCCAAAAAGATCTGTGTACACATATGTTCTTGGCAGCACAATTTGTAATAGCCAAAACCTGGAAGCAACCCAGGTGTCCAACAACAGATGAGTGGCTGAGCAAGTTGTGGTATATATACACAATGGAATACTACTCAGCTGTAAAAAATGGTGACTTCACCGTTTTCAGCCGATTTTGGATGGACCTTGAAAAAATCATGTTGAGTGAAATAAGTCAGAAACAGAAGGATGAATACGGGATGATCTCACTCTCAGGCCAAAGTTGAAAAACAAGATTAGAAAAGAAAACACAAGTCGAACCTGAAATGGAATTGGAGTATTACACCAAAGTAAAAGACTCTGGGGTGGGTGGGTGAGTGGGGAGAATACAGGTCCATGAAAAATGATGAATAAAATAGTGGGGGTTGTATTGTTAAATGGAAATCTGGGGAATGTTATGCATGTAAAAAAAAAAAAAAGAAGTAGAAACGCAAAGCAGAAATTGACTGAGTTTGGAGTATGGCACCAAAGTAAGAAAGCAGAAGTACACTAGAGTTTGCAGTGAGTACCTCCCTAATATTTCCTCTCCACTTTTCCAAGCTTTGGGTCCATGATTGCTCAACAATTTGTTTGGCTTTGTATGTTAACTCTCTTTTCAGTCACCAGGTTCCAGGTGTCATCAGGATGCCGGCCAGACTTCCCTGGATTGAAAACCCCACCAATATGTCCTGGAGCTCAGCTTCCCCAGAGACCCACCCTACTAGGGAAAGAGAGAGGCAGACTGGGAGTATGGACCGACCAGTCAACGCCCATGTTCAGCGGGGAAGCAATTACAGAAGCCAGACCTTCTACCTTCTGCAACCCACAATGACGCTGGGTCCATGCTCCCAGAGGGATAGAGAATGGGAAAGCTATCGGGGGAGGGGGTGGGATATGGAGATTGGGCGGTGGGAATTGTGTGGAGTTGTACCCCTCCTACGCTATGGTTTTGTTAATTAATCCTTTCTTAAATAAAAAAAAAAAAGAAAAAAATAAACTTGAAACAAAAATTAGAATGGACATAAGTAAACCACATATATCAATAATCACCTTAAATTCGAATGGCCTATATTCACCTGTCAAAAGACTCAGAGTAGCAAAATAGATTAAAGAACAGAATCCATCCATTATATGTCTCCAGGAAACACAAATCCAAAGAAAAGACAAACGTGAACTGAATATAAGAGGTCGAAGCAAGATGTTCCAAACTAATAACTCACAAAAAAGGGCAGGGACAGTTATCCTAGTTTCTGATAAAGCAAACTTCCAGGCAAAGAAAGTAACCAAAGATAGAGAGGGACATTACATAATGGTTAGAGGTTCAATCCAACAAGAAGATATAGTCATCATTAATATATATGCCTCCAGTTTAGGAGCACCCAAATATATAAAACACTTACTGAATTCAAGGGAGACATTGATAGAAACACAATAATAGTAGGAGATTTCAACACACCACTCACAGCAAGAGACAGAACATCTAGACAAAAAAAATCAATAGAGAAATAGCGAACTTAAATGAAACCATAAATGAAATGGACCTAATAGATATATACAGAACTTTCCATCCCAAAAGTAATGAACACACATTCTTCTCAAGTACACATGGAAGATTTACAAGGATTGATCATATGCTGGGCCACAAAGACAGTCTAAACAGATATGTAAATATTAAAATTATAAAATCTATCCTCTCAGACCATGAAGGCATGAAACGAGAAATCAACCAAAACAGGAAAAGAAACTTCCCCAAAGCCTGGAGACTAAACAATATGCTGCTGAACAATAAATGGGCTATTGAAGAGATCAAAAAAGAAATTAAGAATTATCTTGATACCAATGTAAAAGAAGAAACCAGTTACCAGACCCTATGGGATGCAGCAAAAGCAGTGCTGAGAGGGAAGTTCAAAGTAATACAGGCCCACATTAATAAACAGGGGAAATCACTACTAAGCCATCTACCAACCCACCTTAATCAACTAGTAGTGGAGCAACAAAAGGAACTAACAGTCAGCAGGAGACAGTAGATAGTCAAAATCAGAGCAGAAATCAATGAAATAGAAAACAAGAAGACCATTAGGAAGATTAATGAAACCAAGAGCTAGTTCTTTGAAAGGATAAATAAAATAGATAAGCCACTAGCTACACTCACCAAGAGAAAAAGAGAGAATGCTATTGTAAATCACTCAAAAATGAAAGAGGAGATATTACAACAGATGAGGTAGAGATTCAAAAGATTATGCAAGAATATTATGGACACTTGTATGGAACCAAATTTGACAACTTAGAAGAAATGGACACATTCCTAGAGTCATATCCACTACCAACCTTGACACAAGAGGAAGTAGATAGACTTAACAGGCCAATCACTAGTAAAGAAATTGAAACAGTAGTCAAAAGCCTACCCAAGAACAAAAGTCCAGGTCCTGATGGCTATACTAATGAATTTTACAAAACATTCAAAGAAGAACTAACACCCATCCTCCTCAAACTCTTCCAGAAAATAGAAGAAGAGGGAACACTCCCAAACACATTCTATGAGGCTAACATCACTCTGACCCCCAAAGCAGGAAAGGACCCCACTAAAAAAGAAAACTATAGTCCTATATCCCTGATGAATATTGATGCAAAGATCCTCAACAAAATCTTGGCTAATTGAATACATATTAAGGGAATAATCCACCAAGATCAAGTGGGATTCATCCCTGGGAAACAGGGATGGTTTAATATCTGTAAGTCAATAAATATAATCTACTATATCAACAAAAAAATCACGTGATTCTATCAGTCGATGCAGAAAAAGCATTCGACAAGGTACAACACCCATTTATGATAAAGGCCCTAGACAAACTGGGAGTGGAAAGAAAATTCCTTAACATAATAAAGGCTGTATTTGATAAACCCATGGCTAGCTCCATAGTCAATTGGGAAAAACTGAAAGCTTTTCCCCTAAAATCAGGAACTAGACAAGGGTGCCCACTCTCACCATTTTTATTCAATATAGTCCTAGAAATCCTTGCCATAGAAATCAGGCAAGAAAGAGATATCAAAGGAATACAAATAGGAAAGGATGAAGTTAAATTCTGATTATTCATAGATGATATGTTGATATACCTAGAAGACCCCAAAAACTCTGCCAAGAAATTACTGGAAATCATCAATAAATTCGGTAAAGTAGCAGGCTACAAAATCAATAACCACAAATCCGTGGCATTTCTTTATGCAAAAGATAGGTCAGAAGAAATGAAACTGAAGGAAGCAATACCACACAACTGAACTCAAGAAGATCAAATATCTGGGAATAAATCTAATAAAGGATGTAAAGGATCTTTTTAAGAAAAACTATAAGACACTGTTAAAAGAAATAGCGGAACGCAACGATTGCCACCTCAACATGCTTCACCTCAGACTGTGTCCAGAGACTTCACGTGTGGAATGACAACCCTTCAGCTTCGTTACTCGGGTGAGACCTTTCCTTTTATAGTACACTCTAATTTCATCTCAGGTGGTTCACTTTCTAACAAAGTCCCATAACCTAGATATACACCAGTTTCTGTGAGAGAGAGCTTATGTTCACACGTATCCATAAACTACTGCAAAATATATACCTGAAAGCAGAAGTACACTAGAGTTTGCAGTGAGTACCCCCCTAACACTTCCTCTCCACTATTCCAAGCTTGGGATCCATGATTGCTCAACAAATTGTTTGGCTTTGTATGTTAACTCTTTTCAATCACCAGGTTCCAGATGCCACCAGGATGCTGGCCAGGCTTCCCTGGATTGAAGACCCCACCAATATGTCCTGGAGCTCAGCTTCCCCAGAGACACACCCTACTAGGGAAAGAGAGAGGCAGACTGGGAGTATGGACCGACCAGTCAACGCCCATGTTCAGCGGAGAAGCAATTACAGAAGCCAGACCCTCTACCTTCTGCAATCCTCAATGACCCTGGGTCCATGCTCCCAGAGGGCTAGAGAATGGGAAAGCTATCAGGGGAGGGGGTGGGATATGGAGATTGGGTGGTGGGAATTGTGTGGAGTTGTACCCCTCCTACCGAAATAGCGGATGACACAAAGAAATGGAAGAACATCCCCTGTTAATGGATTGGAAGAATAAATATCATTAAAATGACAATTTTTGCAAAACCAATCTATAGATTCAATGTAATCCCTATTAAAATCCCAATGATCTATTTCAAGGAAATAGAACAGATTATCCAAAAAATTGTGTGGAACTCTAAAAAGCCATGAATAGCAAAAACACTCCTAAGGAAAAAGAAGAAAAATGGAGGAATCACAGTACCTGACTTTAGGTTATACTTCAAAGCGGTAGTAATCAAAACGTTGTGGTACTGGAACAAAAATGATCATATGGACCAATGGAATAGGATAGAGAGCCTAGAACTCAATCCATACATATACAGATACCTTATATATGACAAAGGGGTCACTGGGGAAAATCTGCCCACTGGGGAAAAGAAAGTCTCTTTAACAAATGGTGTTGGCAGAATTAAACAGCCACATGTATAAAAATGAAACTAGACCACCACTTAACACCATACACCAAAATTAACTCAAAATGGATCAAAGATGTGTATATCAGACCTAAAAGTATAAAATACATAGAAGAATGTATCGGTGAAACATTTCAAGTGTGTGCTATAGAAATCAATTTGTGGCTGGGTTCTCCTTCATTTTATGAAGTCTTGCTACAGACTTCTAAAGCTGGTGAAATGTCATCTGGCTGCTTTGTGACTCAGCTCCCTTCCTGCTTGCCAAGCTTAGGTTTATACACAGATTTAATGTATGCTAGTTTTCAACTGAGTTTGGCCATCATTGCTTTGGCTCTCACAGAACACATGGTTGTCCTGGAGAGGATTCAGTGGTAGCATTGGTGGCTCTGGGACATCGAAAACCTCAGGTCCAAGAGCAGTTAAAGACAGCATCTAGTGAGCCCATAATGATTTGGATCCAAGGATGTCACCCAAGGTAGAGGGAAGTCGAGGAGTAGCAAAGTAACCAGGGGTGTATTATGCTCAACAGAGATGGTTCTAAGAAGCAGTTGTGGGTTCTCTGCCTTCCTTTGTATCCTGTGCAAAACTCTCAGGTCAGTCACACCTAAAAGGAGGCTAGCAATCTCTAGGTACAACTAGCCTCTGAGAAGGCTGTGATCATTGTTCAAATTTCCACCTCAAATGAGAGTTTAATACCTAGATATGGTTGCTAATGAGTAACTTTAATTAAGGTACTACAAGGCACAGAATATAACCCACTGCAATACAGAAACAATAGGTAGACAAATAAAAGAAGTAATTGTGCCAAGGTCATGACTTGCCCTTGTTCACATCTATCGCGTGCCACTGAAGGTCACAGTACATCAGGTGCTTCAGGAGAAAGAGAAGACTGGGAAGTTGGCACAGGAAATAAGAGGAAGAAGATGGGTACTAGTATTTATCGAGGAATTGGGGTGGGCTGAGTCCAGCTATAAAAGATTCCATGACTTATACTACTGACTCTGTGGATGGTATTAAAATTATGGATTAAATGTCATTTCTTTGTTAGAACCAGCAAGACCCAAGTCCTCACTCTACCTCCAACCAGGTCTGAGTTTAGGAGAAATTGTTAAGTCTGGCTTCGTCAGGTATTACTAACTCCATCTTAAAAATGAGAAAGTTAAGTATCTGAGACATCAAAATCACTGCCTGTATAGGTTGGATTTGTCTTATGAACTGAGTTCAAAATCTTTTTCCTCTCCTCTCCTCTCTCCCTTTCCTTTATAATTTTGTGCTATTTTACATATTTATTTTATTGAGGTAGTGTTGGTTTAAATCACTATATATTTTAGAAGTGTTCTTCCACTCCTCCTCAAATACAAGTGTGATACCTCATCTAGCATTAAAGTGTTGAAAACTCTCCAACACCCACCACTGGACCCTCCCCTTCTACCTCTTGAACCCCCTCTACTCTCTTCTGTTGGTGACCTCCTTTCTGCAGTCTGAATCTAAGATTTGGTTTGGGGCTAGTTTCTTAAATCCCTATGCTTTGTTTCTTTACCTCTCATGTATAATTGAAATCCTTAAGTATTGGTCAAAATCTTTTTTTTTTCTCTCTCTCTCTTTCAACTATGCAACTGGAGAGTTCTGTTCTACTTTCCTCATAAGAAATGGGGAAGTGGGGGTTGGGCAGTAGCGCAGTGGGTTAAGCGCACCTGGCACAAAGTGCAAGGACCAGTGTAAGGATCATGGTAGGAGCTCCCGGCTCCCCACCTGCAGGGGACTCACTTCACAGGCAGTGAAGTAGGTCTGCAGGTGTCTATCTTTTTCTCCCCCTCTCTGCCTTCCCCTCCTCTCTCCATTTCTCTCTGTCCTGTCCAACAACAATGACATCATAACAACGATAATAATAACCACAACAATGGTGAAACAACCAGGGTAACAAAAAGGAAAAAATGGCCTCCAGGAGCAGTGGATTCGTGGTGCAGGCACCGAGCCCCGGCAATAACCCTAGAGGCAAAAAAAAAAAAAAAAAAAAAAAAAAGAAATGGGGAAGTGATCTGGGTAGGGCTCATATTCAGTTTAGGAGCTTATGTGACCTCTGTATCCCTGTAGATCTGAGCTCACATTCTGTGGTCATTAGTAGGAAGCTGCCCCAGTATTGACCTATCTTCCTCAGGTGTAGCACAGAGTATGTTGTCCATCCTCCATTCGGAGGATGGAACATTCTCTACCATTGTTGATCCAAGTTGAGGGCAAGGTCCTATGGGGGCCCCAAATTACATCAGATCAATGGGGTTTACAGTCAACAATATTTATACACCTTTCCCATATTTGGGAGCTACTCTCTTCCCTGATCCAGTTTTCTGGTCCTTTTTCCAGCCATGACATCATCTCCTCAGACAATAACTTTGACTCACCTGCATATCAGATTTCAGGCTCAGGGGGAAAAAAAAGAAGAAAAAAAAAACTAGTTTAGCCACAGGCCCTTTGGAATATAACTAAAATATGCCTACTAGCTATCTACAAAAGGCAGCCTCCCTTCCCCCAACTCTTCATCTGCACTATTACAGCTTTTAGGTTCATGATTAGTCAACAATTTGTTTGGCTTTATATGTTAACTCTCTTTTCCAGCTAGCTTTTTTTTTCACTAGGTTCCAGATGCTAGCACGGTGCCAACCAGACTTCCCTGGACAGACAACCCCACCAATGTGTACTGGAGCTCTGATTCCCCAGAATCCCGCCCCACCAGGGAAAGAGAAAGGCAGGCTGGGAGTATGGATCGACCTGTCAACACCCACTTTCAGTGGGGAAGCAAGTACAAAAGCCAGACCTTCCACCTTCACCTACAATGACCTTGGGATAAAAGAATAGGAAAGCTATCAAGGGAGGGGATGGGATATGGAGATCTGGTGGTGGGAATAGTGTGGAGTTGTACCCCTCTTACCTTTTTTTAAAATTATTTTAAATATTTATTTATTTATTTTCCTTTTTGTTGCCTTTTTTTGTTGTAGTTATTTTTATTATTGTTATTGATGTCATCGTTGTTAGATAGGACAGAGAGAAATGGAGAGAGGAGGGGAAGACAGAGAGGGTGAGAGAAAGATAGATACCTGCAGACCTGCTTCACTGCCCGTAAAGCGACCCCTCTGCAGGTGGGGAGCCGAGCTGAGATCTTTAAGCCGGTCCTTGCACTTTGCACCACATGCGCTTAACTCGTCTGACCCCTTGTACCCCTCTTATCCTATGGTTTTGTCAGTGTTTCCTTATTATAAATAAAATAATAATAATAATTAATAATAATAATAAAGAAATGGGGAAGACATGTGCTAGACATTCATGGAACACTGAGGTAGACTCTCACCAATTTGTCTTTTAATGCTGTGGAAATAGAAGGCTGTGTTGCAATTCACCAGCTTTCCAGTGGTAGATACTGTACTCCCTTCCAGAAACCCATGGCAGACAACCCTTTCAAAGGGTTTCATTGAGCCTGTATTTTACCCAGGTATCAGGTACATAGACTCAAAATAACCTCCCTGAAGCTTTAACATTTATAATATCAACCTACTCATTAGTTCTCTAGTGAATGGGGTTTTCGAATATCTGGTAATGCTAGTTCTAAGCACATTTTACAAATATTTTTTTCCCCTTGTAAACTCAGACTCACTGCATTTGGATTGTTTTGTTTTCCCTAAAACATATGAACACCAACTTTCCTTCTACTCATGATTTTTGTGGCAGAGGAAGATGATGTCCCATGACCTCTGTTTCACAGAAGGTCATTATAGAAAACACCAACCCTTCATTCATATTTCTGAACCACTTTCCATCCTGGGGAAGGTTACAAATTCAAAAGCCAGCACCAGTGTGTAGATATTTTAAACAGCCCAACCCAGCAAGATTCTACCACTTTCACACTGAGAAATAATATATGACCTAGACAAGACCCAGACACAGAGGCTCATGAGAAAGGCTTTGGGGGCTTTAAAATTATTGCCTTGATCATGGGACAAGAAATATGAGTAATCACTGCCATCCAACAACCCAGCATGGTCTTTGGGGGCATTTGGTGTTTGAGAGAATCAAAGGACATCTGGAAATCAGCGTATTTTGAGCTAGTTCACACTCTGCTTGGCTCATATTTCCACAGAGCTATGTATGGAGGCATTTCTGCTGCTCTGAGAAAGGCAGCCTGGACTTTTCCTCTGGGATTAGCAACTTTCAGCAAGACTGGAAGGGAACAATAGGAGGTAATTCCCTCCTCCCTAGACTCCAAGTGTATGCCTGCAACTCTGGTGGATAGCTTGGTACATGGTAGCTTACTCAAATGCCCTGCCTCCCCCCCCCCCCCCAACATCTACCATAAAAATGCTTTTCAGGGTCTTTCGCTAATAAAAGTTACTAACTAATCTACACAAGAAGATGTCTAAATAACTATTCCAGGGCCTTTGTCCAAGCAAAAAAAAAAAGTCAACAAACCTCTCTCTGACCCTTCTTTCTTCACTCCCTATGTGGCAAGTGAACCACAAGACATGAGAAAAAGCATCCCAGTACTTAAGAGAGTAAGGACTTGCAATCCAACAGGAAGGCAAGATGAGAAAGTTTAAACAGATGGTGCTAATTTGGGCATTGGGATTTCCCCTTTAAAGTTCAGATAATAGCTCTAGAGTGGAGAGAAGACAGTCTGTTCCCAAAGGGTCTTTATTTTCCATTCAAATCCCCACATTTTTGAAATAGCAGATATCTTGAGAAATGTCTTGGTTTGGGTCTCATAAAAATTCAAGAATTATCACACCATGTAAGCCCCCCACCCCTTTTTGGCATTATATTTCAAAAGGGATGCTAACAGAAATTTTATGTCAAATATATATCCTCTGAGACCTCATACTTACAGACTACAAATTTGCTTGTAAAGCATGTCAGTTAGTCTTAGGAACAAACTGGTAACTAGGCATTGTTTTAAAAATGCATTTGCTATTGTAGCTTGTGCTGCCTTTTGACAGGTACTGTATGTCAAGGTGCACCATGCAGTGTGGCTCTGCTATTCCTGAGAGTTATCGCAGAGATGATTCACAGTTCACTTGGCCTTTTTTATCCAAGGATTTGAGGGCCTTCAACACACCCCAATCAACCTTGTTTTTACAACTTTTCTTGCTTTCATCAGGTAGCTCTGCATATTCTTGACCACTCAGGTACTTCCAATCCATCCTGTGTTGTTAAAATTTTCGGAAGGCTCCAGCTGGGCTGGCTAGCTTCACGGTGGTGAACAGAGACGCGGAGACAATGGCTGGGCAGGGAAGCTGTATTTCTTTATTCAGGAACAACGATTCATAAACTAAACCAAACTAATCACCAAACAGAACTCTGCTGTCTCTTTGCGGCGGCACAAGCACTCTCTCTTTCTCTGGAACTCTGGAACCCTCTCCTACTCTCGAACTCAGGAACTCTGTCACTCTGGCACTCTCCGAACTCTCTCTCCAACTCTGGCACTCTGGAACTCTGACGGGGTCCCTAGGGGCGGGGCCAAGCAGGCCCGCGAAATTAACTGGACTGATCTAATTCTCTTGGGGGGGGGGGAGAACTAGAACCCAATGTAAAGCATACAACAATCCTGCTTACCTCTTGACATACACATTACTAGGGTTTTGTTTGTTTGTTTGTTTGTTTGTTTTTTAGCAGTGACCCTTGGGGGTCATGTTAGTCTTTTAGACCAAAAACCACACACTCAAAGTCCATGGGCCAAGAACTAAGGGCAAAGAACATCTTTCAGCCTCAGTGCACCAGCAGTTGGCAGTTATCTTTGCGTGGTGCCTGGTATCTTCTTAACAATTTCCATGTACATTCAATCATCTGGCAATCCTATACATCATATAGTCTTAACTATTTTGTTACCTTATTCATAGTTGGAGACTCTGAGGCTCAGAGAGTTGTCAAAAAGGGCTTGGAATGGGATGTCTAATGCCAGATCCAGAGCTGACTCTAGAATACCACATCCATTTGCCCATGACCATGAGGTGAGATGTGTGGGGTTGTATACTCATTCTCTAGGGCCTAGGGTTGTACTTCTGCAATTTAACTGTACTTCAGAACCAGCAAGAGAGTTTGCTAATCTGGAGTCAGATTACTGTTGAGCTTTGGCTTTAGGAAGTCTTCAGCTGAGTTTGAAAGCCAGATTCCTATATTCCCCAGTGATGCCCAAGTTGGTTTCTGCTTTAATAACGACATTTTCTTGGCATGCAACCACACCCTTTCTTGACATTCTGTGGCTTTCCTCCTGTCAGAAGGATGGGGCTGAGTAGCTGTGACAGAGACCCTTGGCCAGCACAGCAGAACATATTTGCTCTCTGGGCTTTCGTAAGTAATACAAACAAGAAGAAATGATAGAAGACACCCAACACATTCTCACTTCTACCAAATCATTCCAAGTCTCAATCAAACAATATGGGGAGTGTTAAGGAACAGGACAGAGGGTGAATTTTTCATTAGGGGGTGGGTTCAAAAGGTGTGATTCCTTTTTGTTTTAATGACTGTTCTCTCTACTTTTCTGTTTCCCACACACTCCTCTCCCACCATGCAAATACAATTTATTCTTCCCCTGTTCCTGTAGTTACATGGATTTCCTAACCACACTTCACTGGCTGCTTTCACTTCTGGCCTATATATAGACATTGGTGAAAGGATGGTATTTGGATCCTCAGGATCCAAATTAGAACCTCTGCTTCTTAACTGTGAAATCCCAGACTAGCTCATTGGATGGATGAAATAGAGATGATACTATCTCACTCAAAGTGCTCTGCAACTGTTGTTGGCAAAGTCCTGATACATTTTTTCATAGAAAAACTTAGGAAAAAATATGTCATGACTTTTCCAACAGTCCCATACATTTTGTTAATTGTCATTGCCACAATTTCTCAGGAGGATACCAGAAAGGAACTGAGGCCACCCCTTTTTTTTTTTTAGTGAGAGAAGGGAAATGGGACCATCAGAAAACACTGGAGTTGCTCAGACCCTGAAATTCAGTCTATCCTGGTTTTACAATAGGAGGGGAGACCCTAATACTTATAAGGATGCAGTTTTTCTTTTCTTTGTTTTTTTTATTTAAGAAAGGATTAATTAACAAAACCATAGGGTAGGAGGGGTACAACTCCACACAATTCCCACCACCCAATCTCCATATCCCACCCCCTCCCCTGATAGCTTTCCCATTCTCTAGCCCTCTGGGAGCATGGACCCAGGGTCATTGTGGGTTGCAGAAGGTAGAAGGTCTGGCTTCTGTAACTGCTTCCCCACTGAACATGGGCGTTGACTGGTCGGTCCATACTCCCAGTCTGCCTCTTTCTTTCCCTAGTAGGGTGTGTCTCTGGGGAAGCTGAGCTCCAGGACACATTGGTGGGGTCTTCAATCCAGGGAAGCCTGGCCAAAGGATGCAGTTTTTCCTGTAGACTAGGAATCCTAGAGTTACCGCTGAGAGTCTGTGCACTGGAATGCAGACAAGATGCTACAGAGAATTGGCCCGAAATGAGACTTATGACTATGACTGCATCAAATACAAAATCTGGAAAAAGGGAAAAAAAAGTTCATGAAACTATCATCTAGAATTTCAAAATTATAAATGAAGCAGAAGGAGGATATAGCAAAAAAAAAAAAAGTAAAGGCAGTTCTGAGTATTTTATAGCTAACTCCAGTGGCTCCTAAGGCTGCCTGGCTCAGAGTTCTATTAAAAGAGTAATGCATATAGATATTAATTCATAAAACCTATGCTAGCTTGGAATCCTTTCCAACCCCTGATGCACAGACCAATTTCATCCCCAAATCCCTCATCTATTGCCCCTGAGGAAGTCTTGTCATGTATAAATTACTGGCAATGATTTCCAGAAACTTCATGTAAACATACAAAGCAAAGAAAATGTTAACCTCTCATAACTCAGTGGCTGAAGAGAAAAGTGTCTTTCTTGTAAACAGAGATCTTGCTATCTGATCCTTCTCTTGTGATCTTCTGACATCTGATTCGTGCAGAGTATAACCCATTACAGGCCAATTTAGTCAGGACCATCACACTTATTGTTTATTGAAAAGAAATCCAGAATATTAAAAAAAAAAAAAGCTTTGGGGAAAAGCATATACTTTGTACCAGGATTTAACAACAAGGCACAATCATTTCTATCAAGCTGTCATAGGATTCTACACCCCATACTTCAAGCTCTGTTCTCAAGTCAAACACAGCCACATTTGGCTATTCCTATGCCAGAGACCAACAGCTGAGTCAGTCCTGTGCCAGAAAGAACAAACTGGCATCCAAGACTATGTACAGAGAGATTGATTATGCAAAGGCTTCAAAATTTCCACTTTGATCAAAACATGCAAAGTGAAACAGTAAGAACGTAATTTGAACAATCTGCTAGCTCCCAAACTGCTATATCTTGCTCTTTTCCTCCCTTCATTTGGAACTTTCAGTATTTATCACCAGTGCAGACCTAGACATACCATTTGGCTGGAATTATGCAATAGCTCTTTACTACGCTTCACTTCAGTACAGCTGCTATTCAGGGGCCTCATTAGACCTAATGGTCAACTTCTTGGCCTCATAGACACCTACTAGAAGAAATAGATGCCAAACTAGGATAAGAGAAGGGGCCCAAAAGGATTATGAGAGAAAAAATATAATAAATTCATAAATATGAGCTACAGTCAGGGGAGCATCTAATTTCAATAATCCAAGTTTGGAACATTTTTTTTTCCCCTGCATGGAATCAAATAAGACAAACTCCATCCAAAAAAATTAAAAGAAAATTTTTTTAAAATGGGAAATGCTTCTCATGCTTTTTTTTTTTTTTAATTTCTCTTTACTCACTCCTGTGACTATTTCCTTAACAAGCATTTGGATGTTGACCTCACTATTTTGTAGGTCAATCTTTGGGGGGCTTTTATCAGGTCTCTTGTCCTGGTTCATTTCTCCAATATTTCTCCAATATTACTTCTTGTTGATTTAATCATTCAATATAGTATGTTATGAGGTCCCTCTCTCAGTACTTTTCAAATTTCTGATCACTCTTGCCTGGATTGACTTGTGTCTAAGTAAGGTACTTAAAGAGTTCACAGCTGTGGAAGTTAGCAGTTATTTCAATATTATTTCAATCCCTGAGTTGGAGCACAGAGGCTGCTAAAAGCCTCTTCTGTTCTTTTTCTTCCCTGTAGGCTATGGGAACCTGAGGGCAATAAAACTATAGGTAGGATTCTTAGCTTAATCCCTCCCTCCTGACTAAGAGATAAAGCAGGGTGGGTGAGAGATAGCACGGTGGTTATGCAAAGAGACTCTCACACCCCAAGGATCCAAAGCTCCAGACTTAATTAAGCTTCTCTGCCAAGATGGGCATCACTGTGGGGCCCTGTGAGTTTCTAAACAAGTCCTGTTTATAGTCTGTAGGTTCTGAGGCAATTATTCACCATGTTCTCATCAGGAGAACAATGTGGAAAAGACTCCCACTATACAGCCCCACTGCTAGGCCACTGGGGTGTAGATCTCCTGAGTTTCCTGGTCAGTTTTCTGTTCCCAGATATCAGCACAGGGCCTCCCTGTTGCTGCTCCAGCCTCTGAGGGCAGTAGCAGTGGAGACTCACAGTTGCATTTGGTGAGTCTTAGAGGAGTCCTCTCCTCCCCTAAGCAAAAATACACAATAGTCTACAGTGAGTCAGTATAAAAGTTCATAATGAAATAGTGTCTACTTAGACTTAGATAACCTCCTCACCTACTTCCTATTACAGTTCTCTCACTCACTCCAAAGATAACCTTAGCAAAACAATGACTGCAAAGCTGAATAAGGGCAAGAGACTGGCATACTTTAACAATGACTCTTTAGTCACTATCAGGCCACCCCATCAGCTGGGGCCTATTCGGGGAGTCCTGAGATTCCCAAACAGACATGATAGGTCTAGACCTTAAATAAATCCCACTCTCCATTGTTACCAGTAACATTGTTACCATTGTTACCTCTCTCCATTGTGACCAGTCATTTCTATCTGGAACAACACAATAGACCCCTTTGTGGGCCCCTCATAGGACCTGGCCCTCAACTTGGATCAACAATGGTAAAGAATGTTCCATCCTCTGAAGGGAGGATGGACAACATACTCTATACTACATCTGAGGAAGATGGGTCAATATTGGGGCAGCCTGGAATATTTCTACTTATAACCACAGAATGTGAGCTCAGATCTAGAGAAATGCAGAGGTCACATAGGCTCCTAAGCTGATTATGGGCCCCAGATCCCATAAAATCGATAGGGTTTATAGTCAACAATATTTATACCACTTTCCCATATTAGGGAGCTACTCTCTTCCCTAATCCAGCTTTCTGGTCCTTTTCCCAGCCATGACGTCATCTCCTCAGACAATAACTTGGATCCACTGACATATCAGATTTCAGGCTCAGGGGGGAAAAAAAGAAAAAGAAAAAAAAAACACTAGTATAGCCACAGGCCCTTTGGAATATAACTAAAATAAGCCTACTAGTTATCTACAAAATGGAGGACCCCTCAACTCTTCATCTGCACTATTCCAGCCTTTAGGTTCATGATTGTTCAACAATTTGTTTGGCTTTGTATGTTAACTCTCTTTTCAACTACCAGGTTCCAGATGCTAGCATGATGCCAACCAGACTTCCCTGGACAGACGACCCCACTGATGTGTCCTAGAGCTCTGCTTTCCCAGAGCCCAACCCTACTAGGGAAAGAGAGAGACAGGCTGGGAGTATGGATCAACTTGTCAACACCCATGTTCAGCAGGAAAGCAATTACAGAAGCCAGACCTTCTATCTTCTGCATCCCCCAATGACCTTGGGTCCATACTCCCAGAGAGTTAAAGAATAGGAAAGCTATCAGGGGAGGGGATGGGATACAGAGTTCTGGTGGTCGGAATTGTGTGAAGTTGTACCCCTATTATCCTATGGTTTAGTCAATGTTTCCTTTTTATAAAGAAAAAAAAAATAACCATAATCATGATTTTCACTTCACGCTTCCCCATGTTGTCATTGCTTTGCCCTAACGGGCAGAAAGCTATGCTTTTAATAACTAAGTATGTGTGTCCAATAAGCCATAGGCCAACTACGGATGGAAAGCAGAAGTTAGACAAAATTTATTCTTGGGGGAGGTCTCTGATTCCAGCATAAAGGTCCCATATGCAAGTCTGACACAATACTGTAGCCTTGCATTTGTTTTTTAAAAACATTTTTTTAAACAAATTAGCAGGTTGGAATGAATATACAACCACTGTTGACAGAGACGTAACTTGGCTATTAAATCAGTTTGCCCTTACTTGTACTTTAGCCCTTTATCAAGTCCCACTTCCTTTTATCTCCATATAAGACTAAAACAGCAGCTTGTGAGCAAGATCGTGTTTGGACATGTGAGCCTACCATATTATTAGGTTACTAGCACCTTAATAATGCTGTTTTCCTCACATTAATCCTTATCTCTTCAATATTGATTTTTCCAGGGACACACACCTAAACCTCAATATTTAGTAATTAGCATACTCCTATCTTCTTTGACTTCTTTAAATTTCTGTCATACAAAGTATTACTCTATATAGAATTACTTGGGTCTCAGTCTGACAGCAGAGACCAAATCTATGACTCTTGATTTTTCCACTGCCCATAGAAGAGAAAAGAAGATAGAAAAGACTATTTACTTTCATTTTAGGATCTTGTTGGTATACAAAATTGGCTTAATATCTATACTTCAATTGCTTGAAACTTTGAGGAAAGAGTTTGCTGCTTGAAATAGCCTGGTAACAAACTAGTTTATACTTCACTTTTCCCTAGTAATAATCTTTGTTTTCTACCTTGACTGAAAATCTTTCTAATATTATTCTGCATTGCAGCTACATTGAAGGCAACATTTAGGAGCTCAAGCACTATTTCCACCAACTTGACAGGCAAATGCTAGTCTCCAGATATTAAAATGGTGCTCATTTTGCTATTATTTGTTCTTCGAATGCAGATGGATGCACTGTGCCCTCCACCTGGTCCTGTTGTGACCATGCAGCTGCTCAACATCTGAGTGGAATTAGTGGTACAGACGTGGTCACAGAATCAAATAAATAAGTGGGGCCAGATGGCCAGTGAACAATTAACCTTGGCCTCATTTAGTAGCTGTTCATAACCAGGAATCAGTAAACTTTTTTTTCTGTGAAAGGCTATATTAGTGTGTGGAACCTAGATTGTTTTATGACTACTCAGTTCTACTATTATAATATGAAAACAGCATAGAGAATACCTAAGTGAACAGATGGGGTTATGTTCCAATAAGACTTTATTTACACTGGGGTTGGACAGTGGTGCACTTGGTTAAGTGTACATGTTACTATGTGCAAGGACCCAGATTTAAGACCCTGGTCCCCACCTGCAGGGGGGAAGCTTCATAAACACTGAAGCAGTGCTGCAGGTATCTGTTGGTTTCTCTCTCATTTTATCCCTTCCCTCTCAATTTCCCTCTGTCCTACAAAATTATATGTTTACACACACACACACACACACACACACACACACACACACACACACACACACACACACGACTTTATTTACAAAAGCATGTGTTGTGGTCCAAAGTCCATAGCTCTTGGTCTCTGCTCAAACCCATCCTAGAACCATTTCATATCCTCTCTTAGACCACTTTTTCTACTAGGGCTAAGTTATAATATCCAAATCAAATGAAAATGTGAAAGAAAAGGAGGGGAATTATATTGTTTTCTTTTGAGAGAAGTACAATTTCTGAAAGCAAAGGGCAAATTTAATTAGTTGAACCATTTGTCATGGTCCTTTAAATATCAACCATCAGTTTCTTAAGAAAACTACATTTGAGAACAATCACCAACACCCACATGCCCACACGCCCACAGGCCCTGCAGCAGAGGTTTATGAAGCAGGACCAGGATTTAAGGGTCTATAGGTACTAATCCGGCATAATTTCTCCTCTGTGCCTTCCTTAGAATACACAGAAACACATGGCACAGAGCAAAGCAGATGGTGAATATTATCACCCCCTCAAGAGATAAGGAACCAGAGCTGTACTTGTCTTATTATGATGTGCCTCCTTGGGTCTTGTTAAAAGGCACATTCTGAGGCAGTAGGCTCAAGGTATCTAACAATTCTCCAGGTGATACCTATGCTATTGCTCCTGGTTTTGAAGTACAAAGACCTTGGATGATAATGTGCAGCATTGGCCACATAATGGGACTACCTGGGGCTAGGGGAAGTTCCAAACCAAATGGGTCAACATCTCTGAGGACAGGGCCAGTATTCACTAATGCCCACAGGTAATTATAACTTTGAGTCAAGACTAGAAGTGGCTGCCAATCCATCTCTAAGCCCTTGGGAGAACTATAATGGTTATTGTTGGGGGGGGGGCAGAATTTTGATAGTGGGTGTGGGTGACTACAATGGCAGGGGACAATGAATGCTCATTGTGTAGTGATGGATGGGATCTGGGGTTTTGATGGGTGATTATGACTGCCAGTGGCCAAGCATGATTTTTCTCTCTTGACTTTTTTTTTATGACCTCTTGTATGCATGTCAATTAATTATTTAATTATGAAAGAGCACTGCTCAGCTCTGCCTTATGGTGGTTCGAGGAATTGAACCTAGAAACTCTGGTGCCTCAGGAATGAGTGAGTTTTGTATGCCTCTTATTCTATCTATTCCACTCACACATGTCAATTATTACTTTTAAAAGATGTATCTATTTACATTTACAAGAGAGGAAAGAAAGAGAGACAGAGAGGGATGTGAAAACCTTGCTCACCTCTGGAATATGGTGGTGCTGGTGACTGAACCTGTTGCCTCTGGGGTCTCACGCATGTCAGTCCTATGTTCTTTTTTATGGATTTCTTTTAATTTATTTATCTATGTATTTTATTTGATTTGATAGGAAAGAGAGAAATGGAGAGGGTGGAGAGAAAGAAGAGAGAAAGAGAGACAACTACAGTACTGCTTCAGTACTTGTTAAGTTCTCCCATGCTCCTCTGCAGGTAGGGGCTGGGGGCTTGAACTGGTTCCCTACACATGATAACATGTGCATTCAATAGTGGGCCACCACCCAGCCTCTATAAATCCTATGCCCTCTGCCGTCAAGTATGACTTTTAATTAAGAAAAAAAAATCTGCTTCCCCACCTGCAGGGGAGTCGCTTCACAGGCGGTGAAGCAGGTCTGCAGGTGTCTATCTTTCTCTCCCCCTCTCTGTCTTCCCCTCCTCTCTCCGTTTCTCTCTGTCCTATCCAACAACGACGACAACAACAATAACTACAATAATAAAAAAACAAGGGTAACAAAAGGGAATAAATAAATAAAATAAAATATAAAAAAAATTAAAAAAAAATCTGCTTACTGGTAATCTTTTAAGATGATCTTAGAACTATTACTAGAGAGGACACAGGCAAAAGGTATAGAGTTTTGGGGATCAGAAAAGATGATGGAGATGGAAAAGAGGAAATGAGTCTGTACTTATTCATACACAGAGGTTAAGAGCAAGACTGGTCAGAGGACCACAGAGAAAGCAGGCAGCCCAGAGTACTTCTTTGTCCTGGGGCACAAATTCTTCTTATGAATTTTTCTTTCTCCATTAAAGCAACGTAGTAATGACCCTCTCAGAGGGTGGATTTAAGTTCTGAGATGTGTTGTGCCTTCATCTCTTTTGATTAATCTCCCACATGATGAAATCTTAGCAGCTGAGTAATCACATTTGGCTTCCTTTTTGCTCCTGGAGAAGCTCAAGAAGTCATATTTATGGGAATGGGCAAAATTACTGAGCCAGGGATTTCTGTCTTGAATAAAACCAAGCTAAAGGAAGAAAATGATGAGGGGGGGAGGGAGAGGGTAACAGGGGGACAGTATGACAGGAAAACCCATGATCTTTAGGGTTTCCTAAACATAACTGATTCAGCATTCTGAGTGAAAGGCTGTTTTCACCTGGACAAACATGCTTTTCAAAGTCATGTGTGTGCATTGGTTCAAGTTCAGATCTTCTTTCTCACTCTCTGCAGAAACTGTAGTGTACAACCCAACCCCCCCCCCCCCCCCCCCCGGGCTGGAGAACTTGGCTGTGTAATTTGGGACATTATCTCCTTCAATGAGGAAGTGAGGGTGAGAAGGAGGAATTGGACACCATCCAGACTAAGCAAATGGCAGCTGCAAAGTTACTGTGAGGGGCAGTCTCACTCTTGGGAATCAAATCCTTCAAGGCGGAGGATGTGAGAGCCTAGTTGGGTCCTGGGAACACCATGAGCTCATGTCCAGGTTCACAATTGCACTTTCACGGAGAGCTCAGCGTTTTAGGCAAACATTTCAGACATGTCCACTCAAACCTGTCTTTTCTCCACCTCTATTCTTTTGGGACACTTCTTTGGTCATTTTATTTCATTTGTTTCCTCTGTCCTACTCTGACTTTCTCTTGAATCACCACACACATATGAATGAGACTCTAAGAGACATTAGCCAGAGTCTGAAAAGGAAACAGAGGCTTGATGGGGTCCAGGTTCTGTGGGAAGTGTCTCACCAGATTTATCTGAGCTGGAATGAGTCTTTTCTCAGGGACCCCCCTAGCTGTGATTCATATTCTACTACTGGGTGTCAGTGAAATCATACATTCATGGTCCCCAAGAAGCTCACTATTGTGCGTTTGAATTTTTAATTTTTTTATCGTTGACTTAATGATCAACAAGACCATAGGATAGGAGGAGTATAATTCCACACAATCCCCCCCGCCAACCAGAGTTCGGCACCCCATCCCCTCCATTGAAAACTTTCCTATTCTTTATCCTTCTGGGAGTATGGACCCACATCATTGTGGGATGCAGAAGGTGGAAGGTCTGGCTTCTGTAATTGCTTCTCTGCTGGACATGAGTGTTGGCAGGTCAATCCATACTCCCAGCCTGTTTCTATCTTTCCCTAGTGGGGCAGGGGTCTAGGGTACATTGCACCAAAGTAATTTTTTATTATCTTTATTTGATAGAGACAGCCAGAAATTGAGAGAAGAGACAGAGCGGGAGAGAGAGAGACACCTGCAGTACTGCTTCACCACTCATGAAGCTTTCCTCTTGCAACCCAGGTCTTGTGTATAGTAACAAGTGTGCTCAGCCATGTGCACCACCACCCAGCCCCACAACTGTGTGTTTAAAGAAACCATAGGATGCCTGCTGTCCAACTGTTCTCATTGTACAGTGGTGGAGGCATAAGCTGAAGCAGTGACAGAGGGGGAACCCAAAGAAGTCTCCTGACTGCCCGGTCTGCATCCTTCCTGCACTAGGGTACCCCACTTCTCATCTGAATGTAGTGCAACAGCTTGAATTAGGTTCACTGTCCCTCTTCCAAATGAGAAAACACCAAGTGAAGCTAGTGGGCAACATTATTGTTCTACAAAATTATTACTGTTCCGTCCACAACTTACACACTTGAGTTCTTTCTAGAAAGGCCTCCAGGTTGACTGGGAGATGCCATTGTCTATCTGCAGCATTTCCCTTTATATTTGCTCCTGACGCAGAGCAGAGATACAAGAGTGTGGCTGACATTAGTGAGATTAATTCCTGGGAGACCCAGAAGGCAGTGTCATCCCTAAAATTGCCATTGTATGCATCTAACAGGGCAGTTATCCCTTTACTCCTTACTACCCACTCCCAAAAATAAACAAACAAAAAACTGGATACTTTTGTAGAGGACATGTGATGCAATGATTAAAATGTCAGCTCATCAAATTCTCGTGTTCCCTAGAAAGGAGAAGAGGTTGGTGGGATAGATACAGGGGGACATTCAGACAATGTGATGGCACTTGAACTTTGGAGGGGGATGTGGTGAATTTTATCCACACACACAAGTGTCTAACTGTACTGCTGAGATTTTTATTTTATTTATTTTAAATATTTATTTATTCCCTTTTGTTGCCCGTGTTGGTCATTATTATTATTGTTGTTGTTGTTGTTATTGATGTCATCATTGTTGGATAGGACAGAGAGAAATGGAGAGAGGAGGTGAAGACAGAGAGGAGGAGAGACAGAGAGACACCTCCAGACCTGCTTCAACACTTGTGAAGCGAACCCCCTGCAGGTGGGGAGCCTGGGGCTTGAACAGGGATCCTTACGCCAGCCCTTGCACTTTGCGCCAGGTGCGCTTAATCCGCCCAACTCGCTGCTGAGATTTTAAGTATTGTAAATCAATGATACACCAATAAGAGGGGGGAAAAAAGACAGTTCATCCGAAGTCATATAGGCAACACTCCAGTTAACTCGCAAGGCGTGAACAGCAGACTCCCTGGAGGGCTTGTTAATAGCACAGATGATCTGCCTCCACTTCTCCCTGGTTGATGTCTTGTGGCTCTGGCTTGGCCCATAGCAAAGCTGTATTTTAATAAGTGTCTGATGTAGGTGATGGGCTCTCACATATTCAGCAATGTTGGCCTAGCGGGCAGAGGTCCTCAGAGACAACAGCAAGAGTTCTTTCTCTAACTGTTGGCTTGGAGGTCAGCTTCCACGAAGGGGGAAGGGTAATCCTTGGCTCTTTGTAGTCCAACAAAATCAGGAGAGAGGGCAGAGGAAGTGGGTTTGGGTGGCAAAGTCAGCTCCCCCCCCCCCCCCCCGCAAAGTCAGCTTTTAAGCTGTCCCCCCCCCCCCCCCACAGTGCACTGTGGCTCAGCTTCTTCTCACATTTGGGAAACCTCTCAGCTAAACTCTGTCTTAAGAAAGGGAGGTGTTGAAGCTATTTAAGGAGAGGGAGAGGTATCTGAAATGATTTGCATTTAGATTTGTTTCATTTTGTAAGAAGTGGTGATCACACACCACTTGTGGGAAACTACTTGACCTGTTTGTAAAGTGGAGGGACAGATAGATAGATAGGAGATAGATAGATAGATAGATAGATAGGAGATAGATAGGAGATAGATAGATAGGAGATAGATAGATAGGAGATAGATGGGAGATAGATAGATAGGAGATAGATAGATAGGAGATAGATAGATAGATGGGAGATAGATAGGAGATAGATAGGAGATAGATAGATAGATAGGAGATAGATAGATAGGAGATAGATAGGAGATAGATAGATAGGAGATAGATAGATAGGAGATAGATAGATAGGAGATAGACATAAAGAGATAGAAGGATAGAGGTGGTAGAGAGAAGAGAGAGAGAGAACACACACACAGAGAAGAAGAAGAAGAAGAAGAAGAATAGAGAGACAAAGAGAGAGAGATTGGGAGAGAGAGAAATAGAGAGAGAGAGAGAGAGAGAGAGAGAAAAGACCTCCCACCAAAGAAAGCATCAGGTGACTTAAATCTATATTTCAGTCAGTGTGACTGCTTGGTGTTACTCTCACAGGGGAGTCCTGAAAAGGGGACTGAGGTCACAGGAAGCCTCAGCTCACCTTGCAGACATTCCTTATACAAGATTTTGCTTTTGCTTTTGCCCCAACTGCTATGGATTAATTGTGATCAGAAGACATCCCCCCACCCCCTTTATTTTTGTTCTCCTTGTGTTGTGAGCCAGAATGCCATCAGAGAACAGTAAGAAGACAGAGAGGGAGAGGAGAGCTGGGGTGTGGTTCCCAGAAGAAATGAAAGCCCACAACACCAGCAGAGAGAAATATCTGGAGTGAGGTGCTCACTCTTGAATCAATGGGCCCCCTTGGCAGAGCAGTTTTTCATAGGTGAAGGGAGGGGGACCATATGGGAGTAGAAGAGGGGTGGGAAACCCAGTGTTCTGTGGTGGAGAGGTATGTCAGGTGGTGGTGGGTGTGGTGTGCAGATGCCTATCATGAGGTTATCAGGATATGAGCATGTGTAACCACTGATTTATAAATCATCACCCGTCCCCCCCCACTCCACCTAGTATAGTGATTTGATTTTTCCTTTTTAAATTGTGTAGAATCAAGCAGGTGGAGGAAGAGAGAATAAACTCCCCTTCCTCCACCTTGGCAGATATGAGTCTGTGAGGCATTCTAAGTATTTGCTGTCTCGCCTCACTGCCCCATAGATGCTCAATTGCAAATGTTAGCTTTATGTGAAAGGCCCTTGAACACCATTTTCCACAAAGGAACAGTGGGAGTGTTTTGCTTTCCCCACACATTTCTAGTTGATATTTCTAGACAGCCTCCAAAGAGAAGGAAAATGGAAGGGACCCAATAGCTCCTCTGTCATTATGTGTAGAAAGCCAGAAAGGGCCTTAGAGACTCTTATCATTTAGTTTGAACCATCTGCTCTGAAACTACTCATCCTCCCCACTCCCACCCCCACCCCAAGGCTTCAACTAAAAAATGGGAAGTTGAAGGGACTCCCTAAAGGTGTTCGCAGTTTCTTTGTGTTTTCACAAGAATATGACAATATTTATTAGGTTTTGGAAAAGTTCTGACAAATCTTTGCATAGAAAAGCTTAGAAAAATACATCATGACTTTTTCAACAGCCCAATAAGATAGGTTCTGTCTCATTAGTAAATTTAAGATCCTTTTGTGATGACAAGTCGAATCGGGTAGTATGGCCAAAGTAAAAAATGCAGGAGACAAGAGTGTAGGTGAGAGAGTGGAGAATAGGAGACTCTTATACACTCCTACCATAGAAAATGATATGCACTTGTTTTACTTTGCACTTTGTCTGGAAGCTGAGAATATACTAGATGTTATGAAAAGCCTACCCCTTACCCCTCTGCACTAATCTTTCATCAAGATCCTTTCTTCGCTTTCTTATTAACTAATTAATTAATTAATTAATTAATTAATTAATCTAAACAGAGAACTGCTCAACTCTGACTTAAGGTGGTGCTGGGGACTGAACTAGGGACCTCAGTACTTTAGGCATGAAAGTCTTTTTGCATAACCATTAAGCTGTCTCCCTGGCCTCTTTACTGTCCTCTGAGTATGCACAAAATAAGTGAGCAATGTTTTCCTATCTTTATGTCATGGAATTCTATGAAGTTGTTCTAGAAATCAGAAATAGACCCAAATGCCTGAAAGGAAGGAAAACTCCTCCTCCTTCTCTGTCCCTCCCTGCTTCTCATCTATTCACTTTCCTTCCTATTCTTTACTTTTCTGTCTCTTCTTTCAGCCCTCTCTTCCCATCTTCTCCCCTCTTTGCCAAGGAATGGGTCTCATGAAAGCACTGAGGACAACACACACACACAAAAAAAAAAAGAGAGAGAGAAAAAGAGGAGAAAAACCTACTAACGCACCTGGCCACCTCTTTGTTGTGATCTTTGATAGCAACACAGACAAGACAAACACCAAGAAGACTGTGACATTGGACACCTAGGAGCAGTCTCCTTAAAGGAAACATCAACTCATTGACCTTGTTTGCTGACTTGACCTAGGAGGTGGTCAGTGTAAAAACTGCAACCTTTTCTCCATTCTCAAGCACAAGCATGGCTTCCTCTTCTCACATGCTGAGCCAAGCTAGATGGATAACGAGATCTTGCTTCAACCTGTAACTGTTATCTATTGCGTAATGGAGGTAGGTGAGAATCACTTGGTGGATATAAATGCAGGAGAGAAAAAAAGAAATCCGGCATATGGCTCTGGCTCCTCTGTCACTGGGCGAAAACTCTTACTTGGTGCTTGTCTATCTCCTTTACTTTTTAATGGAATGCAAGTTGGGAAAAGGGGAAAGATAAAAATAACTGCAATATTTTTCTTCCAGTCTTTGTCATTCCTTATAGTTACAGCTCTCCTCCAATCATTGATCATTTTTTTAAATTTATAAAATGGAAATATTGACAAGACTATAGGACTGATCATTTTTATTGTCATATTACTGCCAATGATTTGTCCCCCTGTACACTTTCAAGTGAGTGTAAAATCAAAAGGTGATTTCAGAAGATGTGCGCCCTTGCATCCAACTCGGTTACCTTGTCTGGGCCATGCATGTCCTCTACCAATTGTTTTATGTCTTTTTTTTTTTTAGAAGAGCATGGTGGTCCTTAGTGGTAATGTGAGACCACAAGGTGTCCCCTGCTCTCAGGAGTGAGTCCTTGGGATATGACAGGTCCCTCTTCTCTCTGCTCTACCACTCCTGTAGGTTAGGTTCACTCACCACTCCGCCACATGCTCCCCCAATGCCTTCGGAGAATGCAAAGCCTGTAGCAGCTTCCCATATGTCCACCCTGGGAATTTTCATTGTCATCTCACTTTGGCTTTGAGAGAAGCCACAACACTGACTTTATTTAACAACTACGCTGGAAGCCAGTGCTAACTTATACTTCTAGTCCTCAGTGGCTAGTACTAAAGACACCAGGAAAAATTTCCCTGGTTCTAGTTCTCCTGAAAGGTTGTGGCATGAAGTTAAACTGGCTACTCTCCGTAAGAACAAGGGCCAAAGAGTTTCATTACATGCTTTGTGCTATAGCCCAAGTTCCAATGAATACTAGCAAGCTTTGGAGTGAGTTGTTAGTCTTGTTTATGACTATAGTAAGTATCAGTCTCTTCCTTATCTGCTGTTTCAATTACCCCTACCAACCCCAGTCAGAAAGTAGTCTTTCCAATAAGGTATTTTGAGAGAAGCCAAATCCATATAATTTTTCTTATAGTTCATAATTATAATTGTTCCATTTTATTTTTAGTTGTTGTTAATCTTTTTATTGTACCTAATTTATAAAGGAAACTTTATCCCACGTAAGAAAAGATATATGTGAATTTATACATATATATATATATATATATATTCCTATGTGAATATTTAGGAAAAACATATTATATACACACATGCATAAACAAATGCAAATATTAGAATGTTCCAGAATAATGAAAAACACCAATCATGAGATTCAAGAAACTCAACAAATCCCTAGCCAAATGCATAGAAATGTTTATATCTACTTAGATGCATTACAGTGACATTATAGAACCACAGAGAAAATTTGAAAAGCAGCTTGAAAGAGAATAAACACTACTTAGCAAGGAGGCCTGAAAGAACTTTTCAACAATACAATGGAAAGCAGGAGACAGTGAAATGTAAGCACCGGTGTACTCAGATAAAGTAATTGTCAATCTCGAATTCTGTATTGGGCACAGATGTTTTCCAAGGACAAAGGCATTTTTCAGATACAATCTTAAAGTAAAGTCAACCTAATGTTATTCATTCCAAGCCAAAGAAAGTGATTCTTGATGTAAGGAGTGATAAACAAAGAAAGTAATAAGATAAAGTTAATACTAATGTAAAAAAAAATCCAGTATAAAATAGTAGTGACCGAAATGCTTGTAATTTTTTTTAATTGAAAGACAGAACAAAACTATCCAATGATAACCACAGCATATTATTTGGGAGAAGAACTGTCGTAGTTGAGGTATTCTATGGTTTTTGTGTTGTTTCCAGAAAAGAATAAAGCTATTGATGGGTGGATTAAACTCAGGCTTTGCTGTATGCTAAAACTTTCAAAAGCTGCTGTTAAAAGAATAAAAAGAAGAGTGGGCTTGGAGATAGCTCACCCAGTAGGGTGTGTGCCTTACCATATACAAGGTCTTGAGTTTGAGCCCATCACCATGTGGAAACATTTTGAATAGCACCAGTGGAGTGATGCAATGGTGCCTCTCCTCTCTCCTCACTCTAACAAAAGAATGAAAAAACAAAAACAAAAACAAAAAACATGGACTGTGCAGTGGTCACTCAGTGGGACTATCACACATTGTACTCACAGACACTTATATTTAAAAGCACCATACCTAGTAGGGGTTGAATTATTATGTGGAAAACTGGGAAATGTTATGCATGTACAAACTATTGTATTTTTTTTCTCCTCCAGGGTTATTACTATGGCTCGGTGCCTGCACTAAGAATCCATTGCTCCTGGGGGCCACTTTTTCCATTTTTGTTGCCCTTGCTGTTGTTGTTATTGTTACTGCTATTGTTGGATAGGACAGAGCAATTGAGAAAGGAGGGGGATACAGAAAGGGGGAGAGATAGACACCTGCGGACTTGCTTCACCACTTGTGAAGGGATCCCCCCATAGGTCAGGAGTTAGGGGCTCGAGCTGGGATCCTTATACCGGTCCTTATGCTTTGCACCATGTGCAGTTAAGCTGCTGCGCTACTGCCTAGCCCCTCAAACTATAGTATTTTACTGTCAACAGCAAGCCATTAATCCCCCAATAAAGAATTTTAAAAAATAAATAAAAATGAAAGCACAATGATTTACTACATTTGGAGAAATAACTAACACTCTCTGGGATATCCTGCTTGTTATTGGGCATAAAGACTGTTATATCAATACAAAAAGAGACAGAATAATGGTTATACCCGAGATTTGGGGTCCCAGGCTCAGTCCCCAGCACTACCATAAGCCAGAGCTGAGTAAGGCTCTGGTTATATATCTATATCTGTATCAATATCTATCCAACATTAAAGTAAAACAAGTAATATTAAAACACACACACACACACACACACACTGACTAAGAAATGATGGGATCAAAACTGATAAAGGAAACATCCAAGATGGAGTCAGGACGCCACTAGGACACTGAAGCGTGTGCATATCTTCCATGACAGACCACCTTGAAACCTAGATTTATAGTCTCAGACATTGCCTCCATTCAGGCACCAGCATCCCAACTCTTGGGATTTAGCGAGTTTGGATAAAAGTACCACCTCATTCACAGGAATCTACAGGAAGTACTCTGGGACCTTTTTCCATTCAAAGAGGATAATCTTTCACTGCAGTGATAAGCAGACTTCACTTTATTTATGTATATGTATATGTATATTATGAAATATACATATTTCATAAAATATGAATATTTGATATGAAATATAAAATATAAAATATAAAATATAAAAATAAAATATAAATATAAATATAAATAAATAAATTTTTATATTATAAAATATAAATATAAATAAATATAAATAAAATATAAAATATGTATATTTCTCTCTCCCCCTTCACGTATATTTTAAAAGGTTATTTTTACCTATAAAAGGCAACTTTGTCGATATAAGCTCTGGATCTTCCTCCCCACAGGAGCACAGATTTGGCTTGCCCTGATCTGTGAGTTCAAATTGCAAGTTTTTCCCCCCCCCCCTCTGGGGCTTGATGCCATCACTACATAGCCACTACTCCTGGTGGCCATTTTTCCATTTTATTGGATAGGACAGAGAGAAATTGAGAAGAAAGGGGGAGATAGAGAGGGAATGAGAGAGAGAAACACCTATAGACCTGCTTTGAAGCGTGTGAAGCTTCCCTCCTGCAGGTGGGGGGCCAGGGGCTCGAATGTCGTTTTCGACGGGTTATGTTGTTTTCGCCGGGCTGGCTTCACGGGCAGGTAACAGACGACCAGGGACTCATAGTTGAGCTGTAGGCAGTATCTCTTTATTCATGCAGGACGCAACACAATCTAAGCCGAGCTGAGCTAAACTAAAGGTAAAGTACTCTAAAACTCACAATGCTGTCTTTATATATACTTGCCAAGTAGGGTGGAAACAGGGTGTGACATAGAGAGGGTGGAGAGAAAAGTGACTGGTGACAATCAGAGTGTGACAAGGAGAGGATCAGGGTGTGACAAGGGGGGGGGGTGGAGCAAAAACATATCATGAAACAGTGGGGATTGAACCAATGCCCTGGAGGGAGGTACTTGTTAACAGCGGTTATATAAATAGAATGAAGTGGTTATGTAAATAGAATAGTGTTAAGCAGGGGGGATTTAAACCAAATGAAACAGAAGGGGTCTCATGCATACCAACAATTCCCCCTTTCTTTTTAACTAATGGTCATTGTGGGGTGAACAGAAACGTATATCGTACAGGCGTTTTCAAAAGAACTGGCATAAGACATGGAAAACAAAATAGGCGAGCAGCAATAACCAGTGTGATGCCAAGTGGAGCTTTTCTTGCCTCAAAGGGCAAGGCCTAGCAGGCGAAAGGGCATTTCTTGCCTCTGGGAATGCTTCATGCCTCTGGGGGCATCTCTTGCCTCAAAGGGCATTTCTTGCCTCTGGGAATGCTTCATGCCTCTGGGGGCATCTCTTGCCTCAAAGGGCATTTCCTGCCTCTGTGGGCATCTCTTGCCTCTTGGGGCGCTTCATGCCTCTGTGGGCATAACCTAATAAGGAGGGGGAGCTTTCTGCCTCTGGGACAGAGCCTGCAGGCGAGGGAACATGGTCTATAAAGTCTCAAGGCAATTGGCTGAAGTTAGTCTTTGAGAAACACAGCAGCGTGTACCAGTAAGTCCGATGGAGGTGTCAGTCCAAAGTAGCTGACCACAGAAGAAAATGTCAGAGGATGAAATGCTGTATGTCTGTCTCGATGGGGAATGTCGGCCACCTGAATTCTGCTTTTCTGTAGAGAGTGATCTTTGGAGTCTGTGAATCTGTTTCTTCAGGTCGTGCCAGGTCTCATCATTGGTTTCCGGGGGCGATGTCAGAGAACAGGATCCAAATGGATTTCCAGGAATTCTATTTGAGTAGATGCTTTTTCATGTGAAGACTTTGACAGCTGAAATTCACTTACTTGTCAAACAAAACTTGTAGCAGATTAGAAGTTTACTATAATTGATAACTCCATTATAATTGGAAGTCCTTTCTAGTATGATTTTAAGGTTGTTTAAACAGTTTAAACTCAATAATATGTGGAAAGGTAAACAGAAGAACCACGGTTAAAAGCCTCAGGCATGAGAATAATTAACATAATCATTGCACTATCTGCCCCACCCGTAACTCATACAGTTTTCAGGATTAAACGTTTCAGATTCATGTCAAGACGTAAAAGAGAAATCAAAGGAGAAAAAAACAACTTTTCGCGTTGTTTCTGGATGTCTCTAGAAATCATGGCTGCGTCCAGCATTTTTTTTTTTTTAAGTCAATGTCAAACAAAAATTCAGTCATTCAAATCATTCTCTTATGAAACGCAACTTGAACCAGATTATCAAGATCTCACCATGTAGGATTAAGAATCCCCGGAGGGCGACCTAGTCCAAAAAGGTCCTCGAAATTCCATTTAGGGTGTTTCTGACTGTTCCTGCTGGATTGCTTCAAGCACCCATTTTTAAAAGCGTCTTCCCACCGAAGAAAGAATCCAATCAGGAGAGTAGAAGTAACCACATGTCTCCATACTTGGGAACTGCCAGGGTACTGGAGAATGCTCCTCAAACTAGAGTAGTCCTTCTCCACGGGAAACATTCGAGAAGAAGTCCAGAAAGTCCCAGGTGAAATCCCCATGCATATCCCAAGGTCTACGATCACGGTCATAAAGAACGAAATTATGGCCTGGAGCGAAATGTAGTCCTTTTCCTCGGGAAACATGAGAGAGGGAATCCAGAAAGTCCAAGGAGAAATCTCCGTGCATCTCCCAAGCTCTATGATCCCGGTCATAAGAAACCAAAGTTCCCGGTCAGGGAAACAAAGTTTGGCCCAGAGCAAAATGTTCCAGAAACAGAGTAACTGTCTCATGATGAAACAGTAGAGGCTTTGGCAAACCTCTTCGTAAGTAGAAAGGCAACCCATGGTGGATGGGTAGCCAAGTTTACTTATCTGGACGATGGGGGGGGGTAGGGTCCCACGTTGATGCCGGTCCATGTTTCAGGGCTTATTTCAGTCCCTGTTCAGGCGCCATATGTCGTTTTCGACGGGTTATGTTGTTTTCGCCGGGCTGGCTTCACGGGCAGGTAACAGACGACCAGGGACTCATAGTTGAGCTGTAGGCAGTATCTCTTTATTCATGCAGGACGCAACACAATCTAAGCCGAGCTGAGCTAAACTAAAGGTAAAGTACTCTAAAACTCACAATGCTGTCTTTATATATACTTGCCAAGTAGGGTGGAAACAGGGTGTGACATAGAGAGGGTGGAGAGAAAAGTGACTGGTGACAATCAGAGTGTGACAAGGAGAGGATCAGGGTGTGACAAGGAGGGGGGGTGGAGCAAAAACATATCATGAAACAGTGGGGATTGAACCAATGCCCTGGAGGGAGGTACTTGTTAACAGCGGTTATATAAATAGAATGAAGTGGTTATGTAAATAGAATAGTGTTAAGCAGGGGGGATTTAAACCAAATGAAACAGAAGGGGTCTCATGCATACCAACACTCGAACCCAGATCTTTGCCCTGGTCCTTGCACTTTGTACTATGTGCACTTACCTGGGTGTCCTGCTACCTGGCCCCCAAATTGCAAGCCTTCTAAAGATCCCAAGTAAACCTTTGTTTTTATTTATTTCTTTAAATATTTTTATCTTTATTTATTTATTGGATAGAGACAGCCAGAAATTGAGAGGGCAGGAGGTAATAGAGAGGGAGAGAGTTAGAGAGACACCTGCAGCACTGCTTCACCACTTGCAAAGCTTTCACTCTGCAGGTGGGGACCGGGGACTTGAACCCTGGTCCTTGTACATTGTAACATGTGCACTCAACCAGGTATGCCACTACCCGGCTCCCCTTTGTTTTTACTTGTGGACTAAACTCTGACCTGTGGCTGGATTGTTTTTTTTAACAGCACATGTGCACAAGGGAATTTTCCATGTCATGTTGAGATCCAAGTTATCCAAAGCCAGCCTCTTTAAAAGAGTTGTTTCTTAGCCAGCCTCTTTCAAAGACTTGTTTACTTCTTAGCTTCCAAAATCATGGAGATTCCTATAACACAGCAAGGAATGAACCAAGGACCTCTCAGAGGCATGCCACCGAGTAATTTCCACAATTAAAAAAATTCATATGCACAGAGAGAGGAGAAAGAAGAAAAGAGGGGAGAGGAGAAGAGAGAGGAGAGACATCATAGGACTGCTCTACCATCTCTGGAGCTTTGATGCTGTTTGTGTGGGTTTGAGCTCAGTACTTCATACATGGCAAGGCATTCACTGTACCCACTGAGCTATCTCTCTGCTTTGGACTATACATTATTAAATGAAAACTACTTAAAAGAATTTCCCATTTTTCATTAATTTTGTCAAGAAATCTTGAAAGACAAGTTAAAGGTTCTTCCATAGGAGCCCCGATCATTAAAATCCTAAAGAAACTGTTCTTGTTTCTGGAAGACTATTGTGTAAAGAAGGAGTTCACTTTCCTGAGTATCTGGAAACATCTCTGAGAACATGGCTGACCCCAAAGATAACCTCTGGGTTTTTTTTTTTTTTTTTTGCAGGGGTTGGGGGTAGGGTGGTGTGGGGTGGTGTTGTTGTGTGAAGAGATCAACTAATGTCACTCACTGCCTTTATGTTGTCTTCTCAGGTGTGTCTGTTCCCAGCTGCTTTGAGTTCACCTCTTTTCAGTACCACTTGAGCAACTGCAAAGAGGAAGCGCTCAGTGTGTAAGTGCAGAGATAAGTACTCTTCACTGACAGGAATGCAGGCTGCTTTGTGGAAGTTTTCAAAGGTTCAGACTCCTCAGAACAAAACTTCCAAAGTCACCATTCTCCTGCCTCACCTGATGTAAATAATTTATAAATTTCTATCATTACTTTTCTCTCAGCTGAATCAGAGCTGCTACCAGCATACTTTTCTGAGACGGGCTTTGCAATAGATAACATTTGTTGTCACTGTCAGCCCTTGCAATTTCCCTGATTAACCCGGGGAAAGAGTTCTCCTTTATGGACTCTGGGTGGGAATAAACAGATATTGTCAAAGGAGACAAGGGCAGGTTCCAGAATGTGAATTTATGGTGATCTTAACTGGTGATGTAGGAAAGAACAAGGGAGCACAATTGGATTGGCTCCATAAGGTTGACCCAGTAAATAGAAAAGCAGAAAAACTGCTTTGCCTAAGGAAATATGACATGAAGTCAGACACAACAGCCCTCAGAGTCTGCAATATTGGAGCCTCATTGAAAATATATAGTGTCTGGAATAAAAAAAAAAAAATCTGCCTCTGCTCCTATGGCTTTGTTTCCATTGTTGTTTGTCTTCTACTGCTAGGCAACAATTAGTAGGTCTTCCTTTAAGACGTGATGCTCAGATTTGGGGTGGGCACCTTTTGCACTGGTGGAATTATGATTGATTTCAAGGTCTAGTGAGGTGAAATAGCCAGCCAATGCTATGAATCCACCTGATTTGAAAAGAGATGCTGGCTTTCTTTGGAATGGAACATGGACATGAATTTCTCTTAGTGTTCATGAGCTCAGACTGACTGAGATTCAGAGGTTACACAGGCTCCTGTGCTAAATACAAATAGATATGGGTCCTAGGTCAGATTGATGGGGTTAACAGTTAATGGCACTTATATACTTTCCTCATATTTGAGAGCTACTCTCTTCCCTAACCCAGCTTTCTAGTTCTATTCTCCAGACAATATTTTCAGTCCAGCTGCATGTTAGCTATCAGGCTCAGGCAAAAATTACTAAAGTCATGGGTCTCTTGGAACATACCTAAAATAGGCTTCCTAGCTTTTTCCCATATGAAAACAAATTTCTAGTTTCATTTGCTCAGTTCCTACCTTTGGGTTCCTGATTATTGAACAATTTGTCCTGCTTTATATCTTGCCACCTTTTAGCAACCAAGTTACAGACACTACCATGATTCCATCCTGACTTCCTTGGGCAGATGACCTCACTAATGTGTCCTGGTACCTCACCTCTCCAGAGCCCTATCCTAAAAAGGAAATATAGAAACAGGTTGGGTGTATAGATTGACCTGTCAATGCCCACGTCCAGCGGAGAAGCAATTACAGAAGCCAGACTTTCCACCTTCTGCACCTCATGAAGAATTTTGGTCCATACTCCCAGAGGGATAATGACCAGGAAATCTTCCAATGGAAGAGATGGGACACAAAACTGGTGGTGGAACTGTGTGGAATTGATTCGTTAACTTATAATCTTTTTAATCATTATTAATTTTTTTTTTCTGCCTCCAGGGTTATTTCTAGGGCTCGGTGCCTGCACCATGAATCCACTGCTCATGGAAACTATTTTTTTCCCTTTTTGTTGCCCTTGTTGTTTTATTGTTGTTGTGGTTATTATTCTTATTGTTGTTATTCATATCATTGTTGTTGGATAGGACAGAGAGAAGTGGAGAGAGATGGGGAAGACAGAGAGGGGGAGAGAAAGATACCTGCATACCTGCTTGCTTCACTGTTTATGAAGTGACCCCCCTTGCAGGTGGAAAGCCAGGGGCTCGAACAGGGATCCTTATACCGGTCCTTGTGCCTCTCGTACCATGTGCACTTAACCCGCTGCGCTACCGCCAGACCCCCCCGTTAATCATTATTAAATTACTAATAAACAATTTTTGAAAATGTAAATGCAATCTATATACAAACATGGTCTAAGTTAGTTCTGCCTGTCATCCCCCAAAGTATTATAAACCCATTGATTATGTTCTTGTCATCTATATTTGGCTCATAATAAATAATAGCACAATAAATAGCTACTAAATGAGTGGATGTTTCTCTTCATTCTTGGGAAGGGTTACAGAATAGCTTGTTCATCCGTTTAGAATGCTTATCTTCATCAAATGTGCTTGTGGTTGGCTGTCCATATTACTGTTCATGCACATGTTCATTTCCTTTTTGTTTGTTTCTTTCCTTTTTTTTTTTTATTATGACACTAGAGATAGAACTCCAAGTCTCACAAATGCTCAATACTGCTAAACCATTTCCTCCATTAAAAAATTCATTGAGAGAAGGAGAAAGAAAAGAGAGGGAGAGGAGAGACACCACAGCACCACTCTACCATCCATGGAGCTTCTCTTCGGTGATGTCCACAGTGCTTCCTGTTGGATATTGAGGCTTGAGCCCAGAACTTTGTGCATGATAAAGTGTGTGCTCTACCACACAAGTTCTCTCTTGGCCCCTGAATGTCCATTTTTACACTCTGTGTGAGACATAGTGAGATACCATTCTTGCTTTCTGAACAACAGATTTGGTCACATGACTTGTATTGATGGAAAGTGTGCTGGGTCCTCTGTTCAGGAGGAGAATTCAGTTGTCACCTTACCACATGCCCTTTTCCCCTCACCAGTGCAACAGGTGAAGCCCCAGGTAGCTACTGCTCTCTTACCCTGTGTCCTGGAGTGAGGATGATGATGGAGGCAGCTCACTCAGTCAATCCACAAGGCACACTTAGCATGAACAAGAGATAAATTTGTGCTGTCTGGAGCCATTTTATAGAGCAGAACAACCTAGCTTGGCCCTTCCAAATCAATGTATGTCATTGGAAATGCTTCTAAAGATATTACATAAACCCAACTTCCAAATAATTATTTGAGTACCAGCAATAGTGTGGGCTGCTGTAGCTGCAGGTTCATTCATTTACTGTCAATTTTTGATGTTTTTAAAGAAAGGTAGCTTGGGCAGTCTTTTAGGTGTGAGAAAGCCTTTGATGCTAATGGCCATGAACAAGCTTAAGTAATAAAATTATTGTGTATTATAGCTATATTTCTACCTTGAAAATTTATGAAGGGAAGTCAATTCTCACTCAAACAGGTTTCTTTTCATCTGGTTTTCTCCACAATGTTTATGCCTGGAGTTTATTGCCAGTAGTAAAGAGTGTCCAAGAATGTTATGGGAATAGCCAAATTCCCAGCACCTTAAAATGCATTCCATGGGTCTCAGAGTCAGTTAAAAGCTGATTGATTATACAGCAAATACATCAAAACTGGTATTTGTGAAATCTCCCATTTCTTCAGCTCAAGCTCTCATAAGCGTGAACATCACATTTGGGAGTTACGGTGTGAATATCTCAGACAGCTATGAGAAAAAAATTACTGTAGATTTTCCATGACAAGAAAGCTGTTCTTTAAGCTGTTCAATAATTCAATAAAAGATAAATGTCAACTAATACCTCATGTGAACATACATTTTATAAGGTGTGGTTTGGGCAGATTAGAACGACTTGTCTCTTTGGTCTTTCACAATCAAGTCTTCTAAACACTTACTGCATCTCTGTATAAAGAACAAGGACAGTGAATAATTGTACAGATGGACATTTTCATTCTGACTAATTCAGAACTGACAACAAAGTTTCTGGCTAATTTGTTTGTGATAGGGGCAAAAAAATCTGACTTATGGAAGGAGAATGAGCTATTAGATATGGCTTCTATCAAAGATGCTACAGATATTTAATGTTTTTAACTTGCATATCTGGCCAATAGTGATTCATTTGTTAATATAATTCCCATATATTTACTGGTGTAGTGGATCTTAGATTACAGAATCAAATTCCTATTTCCTGTATGCTAACATTTTATGAGACTCTATACCAGATACAATTCCCTCAAGGAAGTAGTGAGTCTAACTGGTTTAATAAGCAATCTTTCTTTCTTTCTTTCTTTCTTCTTTTTTTTTTTTTGTAAACAACAACTCCTGCCTTTTGTTCTACTGCAAGAACCGACAACATTCTGTAATGTAAATTGCACATAGTACTTTTACTAAGGGCTATGCCACAGAGAACACAATAAATAAACACCCGTTGATTGATTGAAACCTACGAAATGTATCAGTTTGAATATAGCTGAAAGGTAAGAATTCTGAAAAAAAATTAAGTCTGAAGGGGGGAAGATGCATAATAAAACACCACAAAATAGATATACAATATGAATTAGACACATTTGGGGTCTGAGAGTGTTGCATTTCATTGTTATGGCTTAGTCAGAGGTCATCGAAGGTCTAGGATGAGAGCTTAACACAGAGTTGAAAATATTTTGTGAGTAAAATCACCACCCCAAATAATTTCAGAACATTTGATTCTAAATTAAGCTGCAGAAAATCCTGCCTCCTCACCTTCTGCCCCCCACCCCTCCCCCAAAACAAACAAACAAACAAACAAAAACCCCACCAACCAATATGGTATGGCTTTATTTCATAAAGGTGTCTTCAAACAAACCTGTGGAATGGTTTTAGCATCTTCCACAGAGTTCTCTGGCAATTCCTCTTCTCCCTATGGTGTAAACTCCAAATGCAATTAAACAGTATTGCCTGAGCCGAAAGACCTGTCCCTACACCTCCTACTTTTACTATATTTCCACCAAAAATGAGCTTCCAAGGATGCAAAGATATGAGTTGATAACTCCCCAGAAGGAGAAGGAGGATGAGAGGAGAAGGAGAAGGAGGAGGAGGAGGAGGAGGAGGAGGAAGAACTCATCTGGGTTTCCAACAGTGCATACCATTAAGTTACACTGGTGCACTTCTTAAGCCTATGGAATAAGCTGAATCTCTGGGAGGTAATCCATTCCTCTTCTTCTTCTTCTTCTTCTTCTTCTTCTTCTTCTTCTTCTTCTTCTTCTTCTTCTTCTTCTTCTTCTTCTTCTTCTTCTTCCCCTTCTTCTTCTCCTTCTCCTTCTCCTTCTCCTTCTCCTTCTCCTTCTCCTTCTCCTTCTCCTTCTCCTTCTTTTTTTGCCTCCAGGGTTATTGCTGGGGCTCGGTGCCTGCACCACAAATCCACTGCTCCTGGAGACCATTTTTTCCCCTTTTGTTGCCCTTGTTGTTTTATCATTGCTGTGGTTATTACTGTTGTTGTTGTTGCTGTCATTGGATAGGACAGAGAAAAATCGAGAGAGGAGGGGAGGCAGAGAGGGGGAGAGAAAGATAGATATCTGAAGACCTGCTTCACCGCCTGTGAAGCGACTCCCCTGCGGATGGGGAGCCAGGAGCTCGAACTGGGATCCCTATGCCAGTCCTTGCTCTTGGCGCCACGTGCACTTAACCTGCTGTGCTACCTACCGCCTGACTCCCAATCCATTATTTTCTATGTGAGTCTTACAATGAAGCCTGTGGTGTCTAAGGATGTTGGGTGACTCGGTTTGTATACTTTGTGTTTTCACCCTCGGTTTGGATACTTAGTATTTTCTCCTTGCTGTATTTTTTTGCTGCTATTATTACCAAGATTCATTGAAAAGGAAACCAGGGTGTCTTCATGGGGTTTTGCAGCAGAGAGATAGAGCAGGGTCAGGCAAGGCTGGGCAACTCACCATGCGAAGCAAATATAGCTGTAGTGGTCTGTTGGCTGGGACAAGCAGGAGCCTAATTTATTCAGCCACAGCAGAGGCTGAAAGCCAATCTGGACTTGACCCATTTATCTTTAGAAAACTAATTAAAGTGGAGACTCTGGTGGACTGTTGTAAGGGAGTTTTACTCATTCCTAGTTCAGGCCAAGTTAAGACAGAGGGCGTGTGTGTGTGTGTGTGTGTGTGTGTGTGTGTGTGTGTGTATCAGAGAGAGACAGAGACAGAGACAGAGACAGAGAGGCTACCAAGGTAGAAGGTGGGAAATATCAGTTTTACCTAAAGACAGTGGCTGAGACTACAGATTATAATGCAGTTCCTTAAACACAGCCTGAACATCCTTTTGAAATGCAAAAGAGTAGATTCAGCTGAATGTGGGACCCGCCAAGGTGACAATGAAATGCCATGGCAATTTAAAATGAACAAGGGACAGTTTCCCACATCCTTATACCTCAGACCTCCTAATTCACACCAGAATAGTCCCAATGAGGCACAGCAGAACATTTTTCTGATCGGCATTTAACTCCGAGACTGGTATTAGCCATGGGGGGGGGGGGTCACAATGCCAGAATGTGAGTGGCTTTGTCCATTCTTGCTCTGGATGACAAAAATAGTCAGTAGTCTGTCTTGATATTATTTTGCAAGTTCTAAAAACTTGCAAGTTCTAAAAACCCAGCAATATTCATGGCATATTTATCACCAAGGATAGTGGATTTTAGGAGTTGCATTACATTTCTGAAAGGAACAGATCTAACAATAGACAACCCCCCTCCCCAATCAAAGATGATAGGCGGGAAATAGGAAGTTAGGAAATTCACTAATCAAAAAGGTAGGCATAGGATGATGATTTGCATTTGTTCCAGAATGGTCAAGGAAGTCATCTCTCTCTCTCTCTCTTTTTTTTTTTTCTAGATTCCAGATGGGGAGATTGGAGTTGCTCCATGGCTGGAAAAATCTGGAAATTCCAAGAGGATGTATGGGAGAAAGGACAGGCACAAACCATCTGAATGTGAGCTACTCTAGTCAGCTGTCAGTTGAACCAAGGTAATGGAGTCCTGACTTAATCTCGAATTGACCAAGAGGTTTTCTCCTCTCACTTTCTATGTAGCACTGGGAGATCTTAAGCTATTTTCTTGGCTCTTTCCTCAGCACCATTCCTTCCAGAGTATTTCTGGACCCAGGGAGCTCTGGGGTTTGGAATAATGAATGGGGTTATGTTTGTGGAACAGTTTCCCTTCTAAAATGAGTTTTAAGGGAGTTATTTTTTTAAAATTTTATTATCTTTATCGGATAGAGACAGCCAGAAATTAAGGGTGAAGGGGAGAAAGAGAGGAAAAGAGACAGAGAGACACCTGCAGCCCTGCTTCACCACTCATAAAGCCTTCTCCTTGCAGGTGAGGACTGGGGACTTGAACCTGGGTTCTTGTGCATTATAACATGTGCACTCAACCAGGTGCACCACCATCAAGCCCAGGGAGTTATTTTAGACATCACATTATTGTCAGGGAGGATCTAGGAACATGACGTTACATGTATGCTACATAAATGAATATATGCCCTTCAGGTGAGAATTACCTTCTCTGTTGGGTCCACAGTGCCAGAGAGAGTTCAGGTCAGAAGGGATAGTACCCATGTAACACAATATCTAGTGAACACTAGATCAGAATTTACATCAAATTATTTAAGACCCTTCTTTCCTCCTTCATTTTCTTTTTCTTTATCATTGTTGTGGTTATTATTATTATTGTTGTTATGATGTCATTGTTGTTTGGACAGGACAGAGAGAAATGGAGAGAGGAGGAGAAGACAGAAAGAGGGAGAGAAAGACAGACACCTGCAGACCTGCTTCACCACCTGTGAAGCGACCTCTCTGCAGGTGGGGAGCCGGGGGCTCCAACTGGGATCCTTACACCAGTCCTTATGCTTTGTGCTACCTGCGCTTAATCCGCTGTGCTACTGCCCGACTCACCCCCAACTATATTTTCTAAACTTAAGGGATTTGACATATAACCACACCAGAGCCCCTAGATGCTCCTCAACTTGGTAGAAACCACTCTGCAGTAAAGAATACCAGTGGTCTCTTTAGTAACAAACTCAGCAAAAGACATCAGTTCATTTAAGTTGGTGGTGGGGGGGGGTGAAGCAAGCTAAACCATCAACTACTTCTTAACCCCTACCCCAAATTCTTTATGTCTCAGCTAATGGAAAAATTAGCTCCTTATGCATGAGAGCTGAAGCTGGTTTGTTATTATTATTAGGAAAGTAATTATTTGCTTGGCACAAGAAGAAAAAAGCCAATATACTCTATCAGGGAAGAACTAGTTTTTCAGGCAGACTACACAATGCCTGCACATTGGGCTAGAATTTAAATCAGCCACTGAATAAGTTAGTCTTACACTCAACATAGATTGAAAACCTTGCTAGTGAGAAAGAATACCAGAGGTCTCTAACTATTTATAGCAAGCAGAAAGCAAGTGACTAAACCCATAGGTCATGCGCAGAATGCACTTTCAAGCCAGAGACAATTTGGAAAGGGGAAGTGGAGGGAACTCTCTGGAATGACAATACAAAGACAAATGGGGATGAGAGGAAGAAAAACAAGACCAGAGCTTACACTATGTTGCATTGTCCTCCACACAATCCTCTGGGAAGCAAGAGGAAAACAAAATTTAAAAGGAAAGAGAGAGAAAGAGAGAGATTATTCTATACATAACAGCACAGCACAGGTAAAACAATTAGCTTATAAAGGCTACCCAATTAGCTTATAAAAGCCCACCTCCACCCCCAAGCTTTCTCAGAATGATCAGTTGGAAAATTTGAGAGACCAGATTACACATACAATAAAGCCTTATGTTAAGTGCTTACTGGAGATTCATTGGTCTAAATCACCAACTTAGTGAATTAACAGCCAAGTCTGTCTTTCTCCCTCCCTCCTCACTTCTCTCTTTTCCTTCCTTCCTTCCTCCCTTCCTTCCTTCCTTCCTTCCTTCCTTCCTTCCTTCCTTCCTTCCTTCCTTCCTTCTTTCCTTCCTTTCTTCTTTCTTTTTTCTTTCTTCCTTTCCTCCACCCTTCTCTCTCTCTCTTTCTTCCTTCCTTTCTTTTGTTACAAAACACATTCCTCTAAGACACAGTTTAAAATGGACTTCTGCTCTAATGAATTAGCCATAGTGAGAATTGCACAGCATGTTGTGCTCACTTTTTTTTCTCAGCTGTATAACTAATTACCTTCTATACAAGGTAATTTAAAGTACCTCTGTATCCTTGGTTGCTAAAAACGGAGCTATTTTGTGTTGCTTTCTTTTTTTTTCCATTCTTTACTTCTAGAAGAAGTTTCTTTCAAAAACACTTTTGTGTTATTATTATTATTACATAATAAAAAGCATGGAGTATAAATTTAAAGTGAAAAAAAACCAAAGAAGTGAACTAATCACTTTGTAAATGCAAACAATCAATTCTGGATTATTTAATTGAAAATCAACAGCAGTGGGTTGGAACAGACTGAGTACGAGTGTGAGCACTGGTGAGAGGAACAAATCGAGTGATGGGACCAATCTGCTGACCAAATTTGTGGGTGACATTTCCAACCAATCACAGCTGATAGCAGAAAGGACTATGATATTCTCTCTGGTGTCAGCTTTCATCAGCATGAAAACTGATACAGACATACTCATTCATTATTAGATAATAAAAATAATTTGAGGGTAGTCTGAAAGCTGCCTGCTCTTGATACCTCTGTGAACACACAGAAATGTGTCTCTGTGGTAGAAAAGATTTTGCAAGTTCCTCAGACTTCTAATAAGAGGTTAAGTGATGAGACACTTGTACTTTTAAAGAGATTTGGGTGGTGGTGGGGGTTGTTTTCAATCATCTTATCATCTTAAGCCATTTACCCATCTTGGGGTTAAGCATTTTACTTCTAAAACAAGTGCTACAATTACTAGTCTGTATAAAAATGCCTCTATAGCCGCTGTAAGAACACTCACCAAGGGATCCCAAAGTGAATAACAGAAATTTTAATGATATGTGTAAGAAACAACTTTCTGAGCGTTTCCCAGTTAAATTATTTATACCCTGGTGAAGCAGGTGAGTGGTGAGGAAACTCTTTTGGTGGGGTCTTTCAGAGCATTTTCTCTGCCAAAACACTTGGAGAAAAAGAAGGAAGTCTTTTCTAATTATCATCTTTTTCTGGTATGCATGCTTATAAGTAGACTCTTTTTTTTCTTTTTTTTTTTTTTTAGGGGACGATTAAAAGAGTAGTGAATGACATGAGATCAAAGTATGTTGTGATGTCTGGCAGACAGACCTACAGCGAGGCCAATACATCTACCGTGAAGATGACTGACTGTTGGGTGGCAGTCTGGCCAAGCAAACTGTTGCATCTACTTTCTACTTTCAGAGCTCTGCTGAACCCTCAAAGGGAAGAAAGGAAAGCCTTGGGGGAGCTTCAGGGCTGGCTTGTGTTTTTCAAGAAAAACCTTGTATAACTTCTTTTGATGTCAGAAACCACCATTTGCTTTTAGGGGCTTAGGGAAGTGGCTGCTGGTAGGTTTGTGATTGGGTGTGAGTTAAAGATGGCTAATTCTTACAATGTGTGGAGGAATCAGAGTTTAATTCAAAAAGAGCCTGAAGGTCTGCCTTTCAAGAATAAGTGCAATATGCTATCAGAAAACACTGTAAGAATAAATTTGACCTATTGGTTTAGATTTCTGTATGATCAACCTGACCTTCATGCATTAAATCTGGTCCATGATTTAACTTAGAATTATATGATTCGTGATTACTAATTATTTTAAGAAAAAGGACAGAAATCTATATAAAATAGAAGATCTCAAGTAAGCTTGGTTGTTTGATAATCATCTCCAAGAACTTTCTGCTTGGGGGCATTTTGAAGATTACCAATAAAGTTCTCTTAGGAAAGGTTCAAATTCTAATTTTCACATCCATAAGATCTTAAACATCCTGTGAAATCCAAGTGTTGGTGCTCAGTTTGGATTATGCCAAGTTGCAATAAGCATTTTTGTTTTGAGAAAATATTTTCTTGCTCTAGACTCTTCGTTTGAGTTTGAGTGTGTGTGTGTGTGTGTGTGTGTGTGTGTGTTTTCTCTTAGGTTAGAGAGGAAATTGTACTTGTTTCTTAAAGGGAAAACATTAATTAGTAGTCATATATATATCATTTTATTGTTCATTTCAATGTCATTTTAACTAAGTGTAGAATGTACCCCTGATCATTTTCAACTGTTATTTTATTGTGGTCAGGACATTGAACATGAGAGCTATTCTCCTAATAGGTTTTAAATGAACAATTCTAGGTTCCTACCTATATCTTCCCTATAGCAGATCTTTTCGGTTTCACTGTGTCCCAATCTTAAAACCAGATTCTATGAAAATTCTGAAAAGCCCACATTGTTTCAACAATCCAGAGTCAACAGAAATGGGCGAGGAGGAGGGGGAAGAGAGCAAATTCATTGTCAACATTTTTGCACTGGTTAAAGGGATCTTGGCATAGATAGGAATTTATAAAGCAAAAACCCACACAATGTTGAAAAAAAAAAAAAGCTGGTTTCTGGCAGAATCGAATTAGTTATTTAAAAGAAAAAAAAAATGACTCATTTAAAACATTTCCTGAAACCAAGCAGAGAACAGATAAAAGTAGAAAGCTGAAGCAATTACACAGATGATTCCTTTCCCAGAACTTACTGTTTATTTGCTAATAAACAGTAATCAATTCATAACATGATTCAGCCATTCTTAATCCTTCACTTGAGCCCTTCATGGATAGGTCTTTATGTTGCAGGTGGATTTTTATAGAAAGAAATGATGAGATAATTTTTTTTCCAAGAGAAACTCAACTAATGGTGTCTTACAAATTCTCCACTATAGGGGAATATTAGCTAAAATGGTAATTTATAACAGCGACTAATAAGAGCATTTTCATAAGAAATCCTTAAAATATGAGTTTATAATCAGCTGTGGTTCAAGTGCTTTATGACCTTTAATTCTTTATCTGATAAATTTTCCTCAAGGTAATTGGTAAAATAATATTAATAGTACCAATTACAGGTATATAGATTACAATTACAATTGTAATCTATATACCAATTACAATTACAGGTATATAGATTGTTTATAGTACTACAATGTTCATTCAAAAATATTTGAGCAGTATTAATTTGAAATTATGAACTCATAATTTTTTTATATCAGAATGTGACTATTAACACACATTAAAACAAAACTGTGCTTACTAAGTTTATGGCTATACTCTCCAAGTAAATTACTCTGATGATAAGTATCATTTGGTTTTTTTGAAACACATTTAAATGGGTCAAATAATGGTTATTTCTAAGACTTCAGCTTTTCAAAGAAACACAGAAAATAAGAAATAGCTGTGACATTGATTTGGGGTCTTTTGGCAAAGTCTCTCAAGTAAGCAGAAAATTTTACATATAAGGAGAAGTTATAACAAAGTTACAAGGTACTATAATGGAATAAATAACTGGAGTGGATGACTAAGAAATATGCTACTGTAATTATATGTCGTGAAGACATAGTAACCCAGTTTTCAAATTAAATTTCAGAAGAAATATGAAGTTGGCAATTTGGCCACTGCATGAATGGACTAATAACGATAAGATTTCTTAGATAATCGGATTTGTGACCTAAAAGGAAGATCTCATTACTTTTCAACATTCTAATTAAGACCAGAAGCAGATAGAAGGATGAGATGACTTATTGCATTCAACTTTTTCAGAATCTTATCACATCTTCTGAAGAATAATCTTGGGAACAGAAAGTGCCTAGAATGGCTATTAATCCCAGGGGACTCACCAGCCGGTCCAAACTTGTGCCTGCTGCTGTTGTTGGTCTTTCCTCAGGATTGTAAGGCCTGAAGCGGGTATTAAAGTTTTCAGGAACTGAGCGAGCAGATCTGAGTGCTGGAGCAGGTTTGGGTTGGCCACATCCCTGAAAGACCTGGAAGAACCATTGAATGATTAAGAGAGGTACACAGTGCATTTTCTACCAAGATTATAATACAGATATGCACAATGTAACAGTGTTCACAATTTTCCTGGAAATCCTACATTTAATAAGCTCTAATCTTGAAATGTAAATAAATATTAATATAACAGAAGGAATGACTCAGAGAAGGAATGACTTACTTTATGCCCTAACTCTTATTTTCAACAAATACAATTCTTCCTATTCATGGACTGTCTCACTCAATGAATTTAATCTGTAACTCTAACATCAGCACTTTTGCACATGGGCAGAGCTAATAAAAATTAGATTGCCCTGCATGCATATTCCCGGCTGAGATTGGATAGGATAGTCTTTGCCTTCTTGTTTGAGTTATTTTTGCTTTGAATAACTGTCCATTTTTGGTAGTTGACTTAGTGCCACATTTTTTACATTTCTGTGTTTTTACTTGGTAGATTTTCTCTTTATAATGATTGCTAGGGAAAGTCTCTTCAATAAATGGTGTAGGGAAAACTGGATAGCCACATGTAGAGGAGTAAAACTGGAACACTCTCACACCATGCATAAAAGCTAACTAAAAAATGATGAGAGACTTAGAGGTTTGACTTAAAACTGTAAAACATACTGAATAAAACTGTAAAACATACTGAAGAAAACAGATTAAAAAAAAACCCTATGATAATAGCTTTAGTGATGTGTTTGGAGGCTGGAAATCAACAGCAAAAGAAACAAAAGCAAAAGTAAACAAATGAGGTTAGATCAGAGCTAAAATACCTCTGCACCACAAAAGAAACCATCATTGAAATGAGAAGGCACCCTCATACACCACATATATGGCTCCCACAGCAGATACTCACAAACTATGTATATGACAAAGAGCTAAGACCCAAGATACATAAAGCACTCACAAAACTCAAGAACAAAACAACCCCATCAAAAACTGGGGATAAGTGCTGAGGAGACCCCTTCATCATAAAAGACACAGATGGCAAAGAGTTCATAATCAAGATAAAAGTGAGATACCATCTCAGACCTGTCAGAGTGGTTTATATCACAAAGATAAAAAAAATAACAAGTATTGGCAAGGGTGTAGGAAAAAAAAGAAATGGACACTGTACACAGTTGGTGTAACTATAAATTGATCCAGTCCCTATAGAAAGCACTAGGAGATTTCTTAAAATATTAAAAACAGATCTACCAGATGATTTAGTCATTCCTTTCTAGGTATCTGTCCAAAGAACACACAAATACTAACCTGAAAATATACTGTACACTTACATTCATTACAGTTTAATTTACAATAAACAAGATATAGAATGACCCAGTGCCCAACAAAAGATATGTGGATAAGGCCGATGTGATATATGTATGATGCAATACTACTTGACTGTCAGGAACATGGGTGGAAGTGGAGGGTATCATGTTAAGCAAAGTAAGTTAGAAGGAGAAAGACATGATTAGTCAACAATTTGTTTGACTCTATATGTTAACTCTTCTTTCAGTCACCAGGTTCCAGATGCTAACATGATGCCAACCGGACTTCCCTGGGCAGAGGACCCCACCAATGTGTCCTGAAGATCCACTTCCCCAGAGTCCTGCCTCACTAGAGAAAGAGAGAGAGACAGGCTGGGAGTATGGAACACCCATGTCCAGCGGGGAAGCAATTACAGAAGCCAGACCTTCCACCTTCTGCACCCCATAATGTCACTTGGTCCATACTCCCAGTGGGATAAAGAATAGGAAAGCTATCAGAAGAGGGGATGGGATATGGAGTTCTGGTGGTGGGAATTGTGTGGAGTTGTACCACTCTTATCCTATGTTTTTTGTCAGTGTTTCCTTTTTATAAATAAAAATGAAAAAAAAATGAAAAAAGAAAAAGAAAAAAAAAGGAGAAAGACAAATACCAAATGATCACACTCATATGACAGATACAAGGAAACAAAGCAAAGGAACTGAAAGAAACAAATAAAAATGGGGACTGGGTGGTGGAGCACTGGTTTAAGCACACATTGTGCAAAGCACAAGGACCCACACAAGGATCCTAGTTTGAGCTCCCAGCTCCTTACCTGAGGGGCATTGCCTCACAAGCAGTGAATCAAGTCTTTAGGTGTCTATCTTTCTCTCTCCCTCTTTTTTTAAAATTTCTTTATTGGGGAATTAATGTTTTACATTTGACAGTAAATACAATAGTTTGTACATGCATAATATTTCTCAGTTTTCCATACAATCCCCACTAGGTTCTTTGAAGGACCTGGATTCTCCCCCCACCATTTCTCTCCCTCTTTATCTTCCCCTCCTCTCTCAATTTCTCTCTGTCCTATCAAATAATAATAATAATAAGCCCCAGAAGCTGTAGATTCATAGTACAGGCACTGAGCCCCACTGGGGGTGGGGAAGGGGGGAGACAAATGAAAACCAGCCCTTAGACTGACTAAGGAACTGATGTCACCACAGGTGGGGGCGAGGTTGAAAAGAGGGTTGAGAGATTGGAGGAGCCTGTGGTAGAGGGATATTCTTATTTTGGTGAGGGGCATGGTGTGGTAACACATTTTCAAAGAGGTGTGGAATTGTACTCCTAAAGCATATAAAGTCTTGTAAACCTCAATTAAAAAAAATAGCCACCTCTAAGTATAGTGCTACAATGCTGTCTAATTTTCCTATGCACATGTTAGTTGCATGAGGTGCCAGTAGGTCTGCTGGATAAACCTTGTTCAGGTGTGCTTTTCGATGCCCTCAGCCCTGAATTCAATGTTGAACCAACTTTATATAACAAATATTCTGCCTTTAAGGAGAAATGAGCAAACACAAGATTATGTATTGAGTGGTTGAGGAAAATATGACTAAAAGTCGAGGAAAATATGACTAAAAGTTTATAGGAGCTGCATCCTTCATTTTCCTTTTGGATCAGTACTTGATAATTTAGAGTTTGAAGCAATTTTACTGAAAATAATCATAGCAAGTAATGAGAATTGACTATTAAAAAACAGGAATTGTAATTGTTCATTTCGTAGAATGACTTCAGGACTAAAGAAATCGTGTCTTGGACATTTCCATGCACTTGGGTCTGCCATTCAATAACCACCCATTTGGGATTCTTGTTAACATGACAGATGTATTTCACGTAGAGCATATAAGGCCAAATAACTTGAGTGACTCCCCTTTGAATAATGAAAACCTCTATGGAAGAACTCTTTGAAAACACTCTCTTGAACAATGGTGTGAAAATAGGACAAGCAAATGTGGATGAAATTCCTATAATGACAGTTTCCTCTAATTTCGTTGTTGACAGCTGTTCTTGTCACAGTTAGGGTTGCTGTGGGAAATCAAACCTTTTATTGTAATGATCTTAGGGACTTAACTGCCATTTTTTTCCCCTCTGTGATTCCACTCCGGATGGCCATTTTTTTCCCCTCTGTGATTCCACTCCGGATGGTGCGAGAGCAACTTTCTTTACTGTTTTTACAAGCTTCAGACTTTCAGAGCTGGTGCTCAGCTGATAATACCCTTACCACAATTACCAAAATGAAAAATTCTTTTCAGTAAATTCTGATGAAGTTTAACTTTTTTTAAAAAAAAATTCCTATACTGAAAATGATTAAACTCCTGGCTTAGCTTTTTTTTTTTTTTTTTTAATGAAACTTTTCAAGGGCAGGGGTAGATAGCATAATGGTTATGTAAACAGACTCTCATGCCTAAGGTTCCAAAAATCCCAGGTTCAATCCCCCATACCACTATAAATCAGAGCTGAACAATGCTCTAGTAACAAACAAACAAACAAACACCTTTTTAGTATTGTTTATGTCAGCTATTCTTAACTTGCACATGAATGCTGAGAATGCTTTCCTTCTGGTTTTGTGACTTGAGTCTGTGTTACTACCTCTAAAATTAGCACTTTTTATCAGGTATATTAATGGAATTCCAGAGAGCTTCTGAGTGTCATTTCCAGTGTCAAATTCCATCTTGAAACACAATTCCTTTAGTTTTACCACTACAAATAACTCCTCTTTTCTTACAGGCAAAAATTTCTCCTTCAACCCAGCATTTCATAGGCTCTTTGTCTCCTAACACTACTCTTTCTGCTTCACAATTTCTAAAGTTGATGGTGTAAACCAGTGTGATAAAGATAGTTGAATCTTTGTTCCAAGTGCCTAAATCACTTCCTAGTGGCAAGGTCATTGCTGAATGGAAGCATTAACATTTCCAAAGCTCCAGGGTTCTGAAGAGTGTGCTATTTTAGATGACTTGGAAAATGACAGCTGACTTTTAAAGTATATAAAGCCCCAGGCAAACAAAAAAAATGCTAAGGACTTTGCAGAGACTTCTAGAAGTTTAGTACTGGAAGAGTTAACAGATCCTCTTAATTTACCCTCTGGGAAAAGTCCAGGGGCTCACTGGTTTAAGTTAAATCAAAGGAACAAAAAATGCCTTGAAGGTTCTTGCCCCAGGGGTGACTTTATCATAACAAAACACCTTACTACGTGTTTTTCTTTTCTTTTTGGAGGGTGTTGATTCTAACAACTGAATATTGGTAGAAGTAGGGTAAGGAAGTTTGAATTTTGAAGTTAGCTTCATTGTAGGCATGGCCTCTTATCTAAATTGAAAAAAGCCCTGACTTCTAATTATTATGGAAGCAATACCTCATCCTATGATTAGGGGGAGATGTATTTGTCACACTATGTCAAGATGTGAATCCTGAAGTTCTGTTGTGGAAGGACCAGTCACACTATGTCAAGATGTGAATCCTGAGATTCTATTGTGGAAGGACCAGTCAAGTGCCACCTTCAGAATTTTATAAAACATAAAGGAAACCTTTGCAAAGGGGATGATGAGAGCATTTGGAGGAATAGTGGGGAAAACAACAACAACAAAAACTGGTTCAGGAGATGACTTAGTGGATAAAGTATTGGACTCAGACATTAGGTCCTAAAATTGGTCATTTTATTTTTACTTTTTTTATTGTTGTTGTGGTTATTATTATTGTTGTTACTGATGTCATTGTTGTTGGATAGGACAGAGAGAAGTGGAGAGAGGAGGCATAGACAGAGAGGGGGAGAGAAAGACAGACACCTGCAGACCTGCTTCACCGCCTGTGAAGTGACCCCCCCCCCGCAGGTGGGGAGCTGGGGGCTCGAACCAAGATCCTTAAGCCAGTCCTTGCACTTTGCACCATGTGTGCTTAACCTGCTGCACTACTGCCCAGTCCCAGGTCATTTTATTTTTAACACAGGCTATCTCTGTGTTAAATAAAATATTGGCTGGGGGAGAGGGCAGGCATATGAAGCATGTGCTCTAATGCTGAGCAACGTCTCTGGCCATCCCAAATCTTTTGTTTATTTCCAGGGTTATCGCTGGGATTCAGTGCTGGCACTATGAATTCACTTTTCCTGGTGACTATTTTCCCCCCATTTTATTGGATAGGCCAGAGAAAAATTGAGAGAGGAGGGGGAGATAGGGAGAGAGAGAAAGAGAAAGAAAGACACATGTAGATTTGCTCCACAGTTTGGGAAGCTTCCCCCCTGCAGGTGGGGAGCCAGGGGCTTGAACCTGAGTCCTTAGATGGGTCCTTGTGCTTAGTACCCAAAATGTTTCTGAATTTTTTATTTTAAATTAGGGTCTACCATGGGGCAGGGAACAAAAGGAATTGCCATGCAGAATCTTTGGACTACCACAGTTTTCTGAGCTTGCTCCAGCAGCAGTAGAGTTCAACAAAGTTTTGTGGCTTATAAGGCCCAGAGCTAGGTTATTGTCAAAGACCAATGAATATTTCCCCTGGTGGTCTGGGTATATCACCACCACCACCACCACCATCATCATCATCAAAATGACTATCAGCATTGAAGTTACAGATGAGGAAGGAGGTGGAAAAAGAACCTTAGGTTAAATAAAAGTTAGCAGATCAAAGTTCTCCTCTTGGTGATAAGAGATAAGAAAGGCAGATGTGGTTCATTAACTTAAAGATGGTATTTAAGGCCATGAAGCTGGTTTTCTTAGCAAAGGCGAGTATGTACATGGGTGGTATATGGCACTGAGGACAGCCCTGGGCAGGGTTCCACCTAGGCATTGAGAGTGTCCTATAGGCATGTTCACTTTCATCTTTTTCATTTAAGAACGCAGCAGATCTTCTAATAATGTCATTGTTGTACACTGCAGATGAGAGATTCCCAGCCAGGGAATCCTATCTGTGTATGGAATTGACAAATTCTCTCCATGATTACATGGATTTATTTGTTTTTTTTTTTTTTTACTTCCATTTCTTCCCATATCCAAAAGAGGTATAAAATGTGATGTTCATCGGTACCTGCCATTGGTCCCCAGTGAGCACAGGTGTGTGTGATGGGCCCTATGATAAAATGGTGTCCTGTCTAGAGTGGATTCCACCTTGAACCTGAATTATCAGGACAGGCTTCAGCCACCTGTGACTTTGAACATGTGTGAATGGATTGGAAAATGAAACAAGGAATAGAACTTATCATACAGGCACAGTACTACAGAATGCTACACACAAGGCAGAAACCAACATCTGCAAAAGTAAGCACTTGATAACAACTAGCTAATTATGCCATTCTCTGGTCTGTTTCTTCTGGAAGTTTTGGTTTCTGAGTAAAGAGATTTGAAGGAAAAACATTCAGGGCTGACATTAAAAGGAAGTACAAAAGACTGAATTTCTTTTTTTTCTTTTAATATTTATTTATTTCTTCCCTTTTGTTGCCCTTGTTGATTGTTGTAGTTATTATTATTGTTGTTGTTGGATAGGACAGAGAAATAGAGAGAGGAGGGGAAGACAGAGAGGGAGAGAGAAAGAGAGACACCTGCAGACCTGCTTCACCACCTGTGAAGGGACTCCCCCGCAGGTGGGGAGCCGAGGGCTGGAACTGAGATCCTTAAGCCGGTCCTTGCGCTTTGCGCCATGTGCCACTTAACCTGCTGAGCTACCACTGGACTCCCAAAAGAATTTCTTAGGGAGGAGACAGGGTTCTCTAGCTAAAAAAAATGGGGACAGAGAGTTAGTCTGTCCTGTGTGGGAGGTAGGAGAGCTGGAGAAAATACTGTGACACGCAGATAGACATCCTACTGGGAAGAGAGAGCATAACAGTTGTGCAAATAGACTTTCATTCCTGAGGCTCCAAGGGTCCAGATTTAAATAAATAAACAACAGCCAATGGATGTGGGGGAGACAGGATACTGGTTACACAAAAGAATTGCATGCCTAAGTCTCTGTGTTGTATGCTTTATATTGGGTTCTAGTTCTCCCCCGCCAAGAGAATTGGATCAGTCCTGCTAATTTCGCGGGCCCGCTTGGCCCCGCCCGAAGGAACCCCGTCAGAGTTCCAGGGAGAGGGTTCCTGAGTGCCAGAGTTTGAGAGTTCCAGAGTTAGAGAGTTCCTAAGTTGCAGAGTTCGAGAGAGTGAGAGACAGAGTTCCAGAGTTCGGAAGTTCTAGAGTTCGGGAGTTGGAGAGTTGCAGAGTAAGAGAGTGTGCTTGCGCCGCCGCAAAGAGACAGCAGAGTTTTGTTTGGTGATTAGTTTGGTTTAGTTTATAAATCATCGTTCCTGAATAAAGAAATATAGCTTCCCTGCCCAGCCGTCTGTCTCTGGTCATCTCTGTTACCCGCCCGTGAAGCTAGCCCAGTCAACAAGAGACTATGGATTTTAACAACAAATGGCGCCCACGTGGACCTGACCTGTGCATCTCTAAGATAAGTAAAGACAATTTGGCTACCTATGTACTATGGCCTTCTCTTCTGCTTGTGAAGAGATCTCCAAAGGCCTCTGCTCTTTCTTCACGAGACTGTTTTGCTGTTTCTGGAACATTTATCTCTGGACCACTCTGTGGTTTCCACTTGCTCGGGCAAACTCAGAACAGCCAGCGGGAATAGCCAGCGGGCGGGAGGCGAGGCGCGGAGCTGCTGTTTCCACCTGGTTAAACAGCCAGCCAGCCGGCTGCGCCCAGACAACCCTGGCCCGCAGCCCTGCAGCCCCACAGCCTGCAGGAGGCTGACGCCACCACGCAGGAGCCCGATGCCACCACGCAGGAGCCCGATGCCACCACGCAGGAGCCCAATGCCAGCACGCAGGCCAGCCCACAGGAGCCGGCTCTCCGCCGCGTGGCGCAGGGCACTGGACGTGTGATCCCTCCATGCTGCTCGGCCACTGCGAGCAGGGCAGCAGACATGGCAGGGCCATGGGGCAGAGCCGCGGCGGCCTATCATGGATGCCACCCCTGGGCACCTCAGCCCACGCCTTTTAAAAGGCTGGCCCGCCTGCCCTCTTGCTATAAATTCTGGAACGATCCCGGACCTCCTGGACCCCTGGGCTCCCTGCCGAAACTGGGCACACGAGATCTCCAGCTGCCGGTCCGGTCTGAAGGCAGACAAGCTGGAGTACGCAGAGATTTGTGCAGAGATCGCAACCTGCAATTCCTAGAAGTGAAGCTGCCCAAGAGACCACCACTGGACAACGCACCCCCCCAACAACTAAGACAGTACAGATTTAAATTCGTGTTTAAAATGACATGTCTTTGTAACAAAGGTTTCTCTCCTTGTGTATTAATGACCATGTTTATGTGTATGTTTAAAGTTTGGTAAACAGTAACTTTAAGGCTAAATTCTTACTAGTCAAAGTTAAATGAAAAAAGTTTTCAACGTAATTCTCATAAAGATAAAATTAACTTACTTTTAAAGTCTGAGGTAAAAATTAGTTAACAAGCAATATATTTTAACTAAGTTGGTCTAAACAAAAGGTTAAATAGACTTGTTGATATGTAAAACTCTCCATTACCTTCTCTATTAGAAATGGTAGATCGCACAATGGCTATGCTAATTATTCTCATGCCTGAGGTTTCCTTTCCTGACTCCATCTTGAATGGGTGTAACAAAAGGTTAAAAAGATGTTGTTGCTATGTAAAAGTCTCAAATTCCTTCTCTATTAGAAATATGCTAATAACAAGTTTTGTTTCATAGTAAGTAAATTGCAGCCAGCTGCCTTTGGGACTCTAGGCCGTTCCCCGCCCCCATGTAAATGCCCGTCGAGGCAAGTAGCCCCCCAGAGGCAAGAAATGTTTTTTTTTTTAAGCTGATAAAGTTTAGCCCACAGAGGCAGATATGGCCCCCTCAGGCCTTCCCTTGCCAACACACTGGTTCTTGTTACTTGCTTACATGTTTCTCCATATTTGTGCCAGTTTCTTTTTTAAAAATGTCTGTATGATATATGTTTCTGTTCACCCCACACCCTTGATACTATAGTCATTTAGTTAAAAAGAAAAGGGGGAATTGTTGTATGCTTTACATTGGGTTCTAGTTCTCCCCCGCCAAGAGAATTGGATCAGTCCTGCTAATTTTGCGGGCCCGCTTGGCCCCACCCCAAGGAACCCCGAGAGAGGGTTCCTGAGTTCCAGAGTTCGAGAGTTGGAGAGTTGCAGAGTTGGAGGGTTCCAGACTTCCGGAGTTAGAGAGAGTGCTTGCGCCGCCGCAAAGAGACAGCAGAGTTCTGTTTGGTGATTAGTTTGGTTTAGTTTATGAATCATTGTTCCTGAATAAAGAAATACAGCTTCCCTGCCTAGCCGTTGTCTCCACGTCTCTGTTACCCGCCCGTGAAGCTAGCCCGGCCAGCAAGAGACTCTGAATTTTAACAACAGTTGTGCAAATAGACTTTCATTCCTGAGGCTCCAAGGGTCCAGATTTAAATAAATAAACAACAGCCAATGGATGTGGGGGAGACAGGATACTGGTTATACAAAAGAATTGCATGCCTAAGTCTCTGTGTTCCAGGTTCAATCCCAGTATCAACATAAACTGGAGTTGAGCAGTGTTCTGGTAAAAATAAATCGGCTGCTATTTACTTATTTAATAAAAACACTCCTCAGCTCTAGCTAGAGGTAGTGGTAGGGACTGATTCTGGATCCTTGGAGCCTTAGGCAGTTGCATTCATTCCCACTTAGATCAGATACTAGACAGGGCTGCCCATTATCATGACTATTCAACAGTGTAGGAAGTTCTTTTTTTTTTTTTAATTTCTTTATTTATAAAAAGGAAACATTGACTATACCATAGGATAAAGTGTAGGAAGTTCTTGCCATAGCAATTAGGCAAGAGAAAGGAATTAAAGGGAGACAGACTAGAAGAGAAGTTAAAAGTGGGGTGAGAATATAAACAGAATATTCACCAAAGAAGAGATCCAAAAGGTTTACCAACATGTGAAAAAATGCTCGAAGTCACTGATGGTCAGAGAAATGCAAATAAAGACAATAATGAGATACCACTTCATTCCTGTGAGAATGTCATAAATCAGAAACAACAGCAATAACAAATGCTGGAGAGGTTGTGGGGACCAAGGAACCCTCCTGCACTGCTGGTGGGAATGTAAATTGGTCTAACCCCTGTGGAGAGGAGTCTGGAGAACTCTCATAAGGCTAGAAATGGACCTACCCGATGACCCTACAATTCCTCTCCTGGGGATTTTTCCTAAGGAACCAAACACACCCATCCAAAAAGATCTGTGTACACCTATGTTTACAGCAGCACATTTTGTAATAGAGCAGTAGCTCTACTCCTTAAAGAAACAGTTTTACCTCCTGCCTGCCTGCCTGCCTGCCTGCCTCCCAGGGGGGTTGAAATGATAATTAGATAATTTGGGAAAGTATTTGCAAGTCCCAGTGTAGACAGATGCTACAGATGTATAAGGGATTATCATTTTCATCTCGCTGATTTGCAAAGCCTATGGGCTTGGGGAAGCTGACTGGTGAGTTCTCTCTCTTAAGAGGATTACTAAGATAATGTCTCAGAAGTTTATTGGCATTCTGAGACTAAAGAAGTTGACATTTAAGACTGAAAGAAGAGCCATTTTATTCTTCTGGTGAGATGGGAAAGATGTGGTCAGAAGATGTCAGAGGGCTCTGTGTTATGTTATTAAACGCAAGTAGTTCTCCATGAAGGACGCTACAACAACTTAACATGTCTTCTCTTAAAGTTAACATGGCTAACACTTTCCCAGAGGAAGTTACTTATGTGTCTTTTTTTCTTCTTTCTCTTTTGTAGGTGGACTAGGCATTCACAAAAGGCATTAGTGGCAGCCAGAGGAGCATAGGCTGCAGATCAATTCAGTTTCTAATGCCCTTCTTAAAAATAGTAATAAAAGGGGGTTGGGCAATGGCACACCTGGTTGAGGGCACATATTACAGTGCACAAGTACCAGGGTCAATCTCCAGGTCCCCTACTTGCAGGGGGAAAGCTTTGCAAGTGTAAAATAGGACTGCAAATGTCTCTCTCCCTCTCTATCTCCCCCTTCCCTCTTGATTGCTGGCTGTCCCTATCCAATAAATAAAGGTATTGTTAAAAAATAATAAAAAGATAATTATATCTTTCCAGCATTTCCTCAGTGAGTTTCTATTATGGTGGAAATGGTATTGTTATCTTTTTATACTATTGTGAGATACGTAAGTGTAACTCTAGCCTTTCATACTAAATACAGGGACATAGACTGAATAGACTTGAATTTGTTAGAGCAACTGATGTCTTATTTACTTATTATATTCTAATTTCCATTACAATGTGAATGAATGAACTATATGTTAGATAACCAATGAGGGGGGAATTCCAATCTATCCTGTTTGCTCCAGAGGAGACAATAGCTATCATGTCTGCAACATCTCTACATAGATTTTGTGCAAGTATGGCCATTATTCCCATTAGAGATAGTAATGGGAAGGTCATGGGCACAAGTCAAGGAACTTTGGTCTTTTTTGTTTACTTGTGTGCCCTTGGGGTAGCATATGCTCCCCAACTCTCACAATGCAATGTTGTGAAGATAAAAACATATGCTGCTTAGGAAAGACATCAGAAATGAAGGCTAAAGATACAGCATTTCAACTGAAGCGATCTCTACACAAATGGCAATAACAGGTAACACATCAAAGCAAGGTGGTATGCAGAGTGATACATGAATAACTTAGGCATTGTGAACAGTATGAACAACTTTAGGCACTTTGTTCATTCCTGTACCCTAGTATTTAGAAGAATTCCTAGAACAAAGTATTTCTTTTGTGGAACTGGGGTTTTGCACATGCTTATTTTCACTTCTCTGGGTTACATTTTCATTTGGATAGAGAGGCAGAGACAGAGAAAGATACATAAAGAGAAGGGAACACACAAACAAACAAGAAACCAACCAACCAACAAAACAAAAACCCCCCCCCACAGCACCAAAGCTTCCTTCTGTTGCTATGATACCTCTAAGATGTTATCAGGGCTCAACCCTGGGTCCAGTGTAGGCACCCTATCCAGTGAGGCATCTCTCTGGCTCCAGAGTAGGTGTTTTTATTTAAAAAAAAAATACAAGGAATAAAAGATCATCAATAAGAAAAAAATTCAGTGATCATCTCCCTCTTTTGCAAACCTTAATTGAATGTAGCAGGCAAATTCTGTACTGAGAAAGAAAAGACAGGGAAGGAAGGAGAACTAACACCTACTGGGTCAGAAACAACAGTGAGCAACAGTGAGTTTTAACAAACATTATGGCAAACAACTATGTCTCTTTTCAAAATCAGATTTCCTCATTTTCCCGCTATATATTTCAGTAATTACAGTAAACCATGCATCCATATAAAAATCTTTTTGGTATTTCCCTCTCTAAATTAAAACAAAAACCCAAACTAACAACTTTGTTCAAATGAATAAAGTAGAAGCAAAAATCCTATTATCTCCCCAGACAATAACTTGGAAATTTGGATCCACCTGCATATCAGATTTCAGGCTCAGGGAAAACAAACAAACAAACAAACAAACATAGCCACAGACCCTTTAGAATATAACTAAAATATGCCTACTAGCTATCTACAAAACGGAGGACCCCCCCCCCCCAACTCTTCATCTGCACTATTCCAGCCTTTAGGTCCATGATTGTTCAACAATTTGTTTGGCTTTGTATGCTAACTCTCTTTTCAACCACCAGGTTCCAGATGCCATCAAGATGCTGGCCAGGCTTCCCTGGACTGAAGACCCCACCAATGTTTCCTGGAGCTCCGTTTCCCAAGAGCCCCACTCTACTAGGGAAAGACAGAGGCAGACTGGGAGTATGGATTGACCAGTCAACACCCATGTTGAGCGGGGAAGCAATTACAGAAACCAGACCTTCCACCTTCTGCAACCCACAATGACCCTGGGTCCATATTCCCAGAGGGATAAAGAATAGCAAAGCTATCAGGGGAGAGGATGGGATACGGAGATCTGGTGGTGGGAACTGTGTGGAGTTGTACCCCTCTTATCCAATGGTTTTGTCAATGTTTGCTTTTTATAAAAAAAAAGAAAGAAAGAAAGAAAGAAAACCTTAAAAATTTCACTTAAAGTAATAGTCAGAACAACTGTATCTTCACAGAGAATCTAGGAGGTGGACACCCTGGAACCACATTTTCTTTTCTTTTCGCTCTCTCTTTTAGTTTACATATATCCTAGGAAGTGTATTCCTAAATAGAAACATTAAACTTTTAAAAAATAACCCCCCTTTTTAAGATATAAAATCATTATGCTCATCCTACAAACATTTCACATAACATGGTTTACATTTTTTTTACTTTTGTTAGCCATAACTTTTGTTATGTCTTGCTTTTAAAGCAAATTGTTATCTCTGTGAGTCAGAAGAGCCCTGTCTCCTTTCTCTGTTCTTTTCTTTTCTTCCTTCCTTCCTTCCCCTCCCTCTATTTCTCTTCCTCTCTTTGTTTCTGCTCCCTGACCCATGCTTTTTTCTCCTTAAAGACTGATTACAATGGTCCCTCAGCCAAGTTATCTGGCAAAAGCTAATTCCCCAGATGGGTTTGGAATTCTGTAAAGAGAATTCTGGGTTTCACTGAATCAAGTCAAGTCATCAGTTTTCATTTTGGCTGATTTTCATTGGATTCAGTTTTCAAAAGCCAGCTACCAGTCAGTTTTAAGGCTTAAAAAATGTGCTCCTGATGCTTATGCAGCTTGGTTCCAGAAGGCCTATCAGGTGTATGTCATACTTCTTAAGATCATGTCTTTAATCCTCAATAAAAGGAAATTATTTTCATTTGCTGAATAAATTGATCCCCCCACCCCTGAGGGTTTTAATTCCTTAAATACCAGAAAACCTTGATATTTCCCCCTAAATGCTAAGTAGGGAAGGATTGCAAGGAACTGGACAAAACATATTGTAATGTGGAGAGAAAGAAATTATCCCACTCAGCCCAGCTAAATGATTAGATACTATGTTCTTTGTTCTTAAGATTGAAAGCAGTTCTTTAAGATTGTATTGCAGCATTGATATGAACACATATATTTCACAAGTCTGGCTCATTCACTCATGTATTCATTCACTCAAACATACAACAAACATTTGTTGGCATCACTATGACCTGATGTAAGTACTAGAATGACAAACTCTTGGATTCTGGCCATAGAACTGAGGCTACGAAAGGCTGCATAGGCTGAAAATGTAAAGAAGGTCTGATGCCATCATAAAGTACTTAGTCACATAGTTTCTACTTAGACCTAGATATCCCTCTCACCTACTTCCTATTTCACTTCCTTCAATCACTCCAAGGCTAACCTTGTCAAACAAAGTAAGGACTACAAAAGGTGGATAAAGACAAGTGACTTTAATGATGGCTCTTTTGGTTACGACCAGGCCACCCCATCACCAGAGGCCCTAGTCAGGGAATCATGGGATTCTCACACAGACATGATGGGTCTAGACCTCTAATAAATCCCTCTCTCCACTGCCACTGGTCATCTCCATCAGGAACAACATAATGGGCCCTTTTGTGATCCCCTACAGGATGACCTTGCCCTCAATATGGATCGACAATGGGAGGGACTGTTCCATTCTCCAAAGGGAGGTTGGGTCAAAATACTCTACCAGAATGGGTCTGGTAATGAGTGCAGCCTAGAATGTTCCTAGCTATGACCACAGAATACAAGTCAGACCTACAAGGATGCAGAAGTTACACCAGCTCCTGCACTGAATACAGCCCCCACATAAAATTGATGGGGTTTACAATTCACAATATTTATATGCTTTTCCCATATTTGGGAGCTACTCTCTTCCTTGATCCAGCTTTCTAGTCCTGTCCTCAACTCTGACACCATCTTTCCAGACAATACCTTTGGTCCACCTACATGTTAGTTGTTGGGATCAGGCAAAAATTAGTAAAGTTATGGGCTCCTTGGAATATACCTAAAATAGACCTACTAGCTTTTTCCACAATGGAGACCCCAAATCTCATCTGCTATGTTCTTGTGTTTAAGTTCCTGATTATTAAACAATTTGTTCTGCTTTATATCTTAATGATTTTTCAGACACCAAGTTGCAGATGCTACCATGATGACAACCTCACTTCTCTGGCTAGACATCCTCACCTATGTACCCTGGAACCCCATCTCTCTGGAGCCCTACCCCTACTAGGGAAAGATAGAAACAGGCTAGAAGTATGGATCAACCTGCCAATGCCCACATCCAGTGAAGAAGCAATTACAGAAGCCAGAACTTCCACCTTCTGCACCCCATAATGATCTTGTTGAGCTTTATGCTATCATCAAGGTATTTCAAAAATTGCATTACCAACCCTTCAACCTATATACAGACAGTGCCTATGCCGCTCATTCGATGCACAAGAAAGATCTGCTGCTGACCGCCTCTGGCATCCCGAGACCCATAATAGAAAAGCCATTGTCAGGTGGCACGACCCCCTGAACTCACAATGGAAAGGTCCCGACCCTGTCCTCATCTGGGGACGTGACTCGGCCTGCATATATGATCAGAATGAAGGGGCTCCTAGGTGGCTTCCTGAAAGGCTCGTTAGACAAGTTAATGGAATCTTACCCTCAAGGAGAGATTGCCCTGCTCTCCCTAAAAACAGTTCAGACCCAGTCCTTAAATATCCTGCTGATACACCTCCCTAAAGCCCCGAGAGTTACTAATGTATTCCGTGCCCAAGAACACGAGTTCCTGAGGCCCTTTTTTCCTCTTTTGTCTTTCAGGAAACAACACTGAACTCTGAAGATGGTTCCAAAGAAGTCCAACCATATGATGTTTCCTTTTCTTCTCTACATGCCCCTAATATTGGCCGTCCCTGCCTGTGCTGCTCTTGTTTATCAGTGGGAATTCCAGGTTAGAGAGACACAAACTAAAGACTCACATACTATAGTCTGAAACATTGGCACGGCACGCTGTCCTCCTAAAGGTTGCCGGGAGACTGTTGTTATTAATATTTCTCCCAAGACTATATCTAGCACCTATCGGCCTTATGCCTGCTTCCCCTTTGACAATAAGAATAGAAGCGGATGCCTTACTGATGTTCCCACTTATGGAGGTTGCCACTACTGGTCCTGCATTCTCCATGACGCCCTCTCACCAAAAACCAAAGCAGGAAATCCCAGTATTCTTAGATTACAAGGGTCCCAGTTTACCATTCAGATCTCTGATCCCTGGGATGCCCGTTGGCAAGAGGGAGTTACAGGTAAATTGTATAATGATGGGTACTCCACATACCCTACAGGAACTATATATATCTCCCAACAATTGGCGTTGGCTGAGCGCAGAGAACAGATAAATCAAGTCATTATAGAAACAGAGAATAATCTCCATTTGGCTTTTCAGTCAAATTTGGCCATGGAAGCCCCTAGTAAAAAATGGGATACCTGGCCCTTATACCTCCAGTATGCAATTAACCTTTTAAATTATTCTCAGATTGTTCTCAACACTTCCCAATGCTTTCTGTGTGCATCCCTTTCACGACCTATTCTTGCTACGGCACCTTTAAACAACACACTGCCAACTTTCCTAAATGCCACCACAAAAGACCCCCCATTCCCCCGTCCCCTCAGTCCCACTTTTTCTAGAACACATAGGCAATTCATTTACACTGGTGTGCCTCTATACCAACAACTCTAGCCCTGTTAATTTCACTTGCACCTATAATGTCTCTATAAGCGCTGTCCACGCAGTACCCCCGTTAATTTACTTCTGGTGCTGCAGGATGCTCCTGACTACTATAAATACCACTATCCCTGGGCCCTGCCTCATGGTAGCTATAGTCCCCCAACTCACATTGTATGAACCTGATGAGTTTGCATGGCTCCTACACTCCACTCATAAAAGAGCTGTTTTCCTCCCATTGATAGTTGGCATAGACTTGGCTACCTCTACTGGCATAGCTGGTGGGGCGCTAGGACACTCTATTTACTCCTCCCATTACTTTTCTAATAAGTTACAACAAGTCATAGATTCCACCACAAACAGTCTGGAGTCACTACAGAGACAGATTACGTCCCTGGCAAAGGTTACCTTACAGAACAGACGAGTCCTTGACCTTCTTACAGCAGAAAAGGGAGGAACCTGCTTAGCTCTACAAGAAGAATGTTGTTTTTACATTAATGAATCAGGAATCATAGAAGAGAATGTTAAAAACCTGCAAACTCTTAGTCGAGATTTGCGAAATAGATATGACCCTTCCTCTGCACAATCATGGATGAATTCCCCTTTCCTTACTTGGCTACCTTCAGTCGTGGGACCCTTGATTAGTCTTCTGTTAATGATTACCTTAGGACCCTTTATTTTCAATAAGATTACTGATTTTATAAAACAGCAAATTGACTCCTTGGCATCAAAACCCTTACAAATACATTATCACAGACTTGATTTGGCTGACAGAGGCCTGGCTGAACCTGAGGGTGACAGACCTCCTTTACAGATGGCATAAAACTCAGATTTATGCATTGAGGCATCCAACCTTGGCAGGGCAAGGACACCAGTAAGGGGTGTGAGGCTAAGCACTGCAGTAGGAGGACCCCATAGTCTGCCTCTGAGTCCCCCGTGAAGCAAACCTGATTTGCATGGAGGTTGTTGTCAGCAACAAGAAGTTTTTTTGCCTTGAAGCTCTTTTCACCCTGGAAACCGTGGCTCTGCCTCCCCTCCCCAAAAGACACCAAGAGCCTTATAAGATGCGGAAAGATTGGTTCTATATTTGCCCCGTGGGAGGAACCAGGTCAATACTTCTCCCCTCTGGTTAATGCCCACTGAATTTGCTATTAAGGTCTCTACCCCTCACCCTCAATTTCCCGCCTCAGTTAAAATTGTAAGGAAGGGAGGAGATGCCAGGAGCCATTCCCTGCTTGACAGAAGATAAGCCTTGAAACAATGAAAGCCCTTGAGATACGTTTCCATTTCCCCGCAGGAAGGTCATTTACCAGAAATCAAGTGACACACCACATAGTTACAGTTAACAGACATAGTTTCGGTTATGTATGTTGCAAGAGACTTTTCACCCTCATAACCGTGCCCCCTCCTCCTCCTGCACTTCCCCTTCCCCAAAGCCTTATAATGCCTGTAAGCACAATAAAATTTTGCAGCTTGATCAGAATCTTGTCTTGCTGTCTGTTCCTTGTGTCTCTTGTCTCATTCATTCCAGGTCTCCAGGCTCCTAGCCCCTGTTCTTGCCCTGCTGGCTGGGGCAAAAAAGAAATATTCTGTATGAGTGAAGAGGAATGTAAATGACAGAGGCAAAGGAACTATAGGAAGTTACATAAAATTGTACATTTCTTGGCAGAATCAGTTGTTAAGAACACACAGAGGTAGCTTCTCTATATGTTTAAACATTGGCTGGCTGTGGTAATGACTCTAGCAGAATCAATTCAGATCACATATTTCTACATAGAAAGGCAGTGTATTTATGATGTTAGCTGAGGTTGATGAAATTTCTCAAATAGAGTAATATTCGAGGTTATAAGGTAAGAGCTCTCTTCTTTAAGGTGGGAAGTGATTGGAAGAAGACTTGGGGAGAGAAAGAGTGTGTCCCTAAGAGCACACTGAGTGTGAAAATGGAACCGAGTTTCAATTATCTACTCTTGAGTGGGCTTACATTAACTGTAATCTTCTCATCTTTTGCCCCGAAGTTAAAGTAAATCTTAACAAATCTCCAAAGGTTAGAGATAATCATGAGTTTCCCTTTATCATCAAAAGGAGAAAAATATTTTCTCTTTTTTACACAGGAGGAAATTTAAAACTAGTTTTCTATGTATGTGTTTCCTATAAGTGCAGTCCAAGCACTTTTTTCTGCTCAAACCTTTTACTTTATATTAGGGGGAAAAAAATCCTCTCCTCCTACCCCTACCCCATATCCAGCATCTGAGAAATTGGACTCTGTGATTCAGTGATGTCACAAGCAGAAATGAAACATATTCTGATTTTCTGTATGGAAGTGAAAGAAATCAACGATACATCGAGGTCACTGTTTCTTGGTGAAATATTTTAATTAAGTGTGGATGGCAAAATATGAGCCTTGAAATGTGAACAACTGGAGAAAACATTCTGAATTTAGAAATCATTGACAACTTCTTTAGAAAAGCAAAACTGGGGGCTAGATGGGCTCATCCAGTTAAATGCATGTAGTAGTAAGTGCAAGAACCCATGTTTGAGTCCCCTGCTCCCCACCTGCAGGGGGGAAGCTTCACAAGCAGTGAAGCAGGTCTGTAAGTGTCTTTCTTTATCCCTCTCTTCCTTATCTTCTCAATTTCTGTCTTATCGAGTAAAATAGAAGGGAAAAAAAAAAAGGAAAAGAAAAAAAAATGGCCACTAGGAGCGGTAGATTCATAGTGCTGGCACCCAGTCCTAGCAATAGTCCTAGAGGAAAACAAAAACTAAAGGACAAATAGAACTTAAGGCTTTATACAATATATGACCACTTGTTCTATTTATTTGTTTATTTATTCTTTGTGATTGGGTATAAGGAACTGAGCCAACAGGAGAGTATTATATAAACCTTTGCTGGGGAGATGTCAAAGAAGGAAGAACACACAGAAATTAAGGTAGAACACCTGATCTGTATGTAAAGAAGCCTGTGAGTGAAAATGTAAGTGATTTTAGATTAGGTCATAAGCTGAACTTGGAAATGAGAAAACCTGTGCAAATATGTCGCAATAGTCACTGGAGAAGATGAGTCTTCTCTTACTATGAGAATAATGAAATTCTAGGGGGTAGTAGTAGGGAAAAATAGAAACAGGCTGGGGGTATGGATCAACCTGCCAAGGACCATGCTCAGTGGAGAAGCAATTACAGAAGCCAGACCTCCCACCTTCTGTACCTCGTAAAGAATTTTGGTCCATATTCCCAGAGGGATAAAGAATAGGGAAGCTTCCCATGGAGGGCATGGGGTACAGAACTCTGGTGGTGGGAATTATATGGAATTGTGCCCTTCTTATCCCACAAACTTGTCAATCATTATTAAGTTATTAATAATAATAAAAAAGAAATTCTAGGGGTGGGAGGTGATCCACCTGATTGAGCGCATGTGTTACTATGCTTAAGGATCCAGGTTCAAGTCCCCAGTTCCCACCTGAGGGGAAGAATTTCATGACTGGCAAAACAGTGCTGCAGATCTATCTATTAAAATCTATTTAATTTTCAAATAAAATTAAAAAAAGGAAAAAATATCCGCAGGAAGCTGTGGATTTGCTGTGTAGTCACTGAAAGCCAGCAATTAAAAAAAAAAAGTGATTGTTGACAGAGGCTACTGGAATCCCTTTAAACCTGGCCAATGATGGGGCCAATAGGCATAGGTTAGAGTGAGTGGTTGAACCAGACTCCATGCACTCTACTCGAGTTTGCCTCCTTTCCCTCCCCCTCTTGCTCTCTTTCCCTCTCTTGTGTCTCCCTTTCCCCCTTCCCCTTCTTCTTTTTTATTTTTACCAGAACATTGCTCAGCAACGTTGGTTCAGGGGACACTGTCTCTTTGTAGAACCATTGTGCTATCTCCTCAGCCCAGCGTTTGCCTTCTCTATATATCCCTTTCCAGGTGAGTCTTTGCCATGGCAAAGCAACATGAGGCACCAGTGGAGTTAAAGGCAGGGGGGTAGGTGTGTAACCAACTTGCTCCTTTGATCTTAGGAGCTAAAAGCCAGCTCACAAGGTCACCCTGGAGGAGGAGAAACCACAGAGGCATCACTTTGTACAACTTACATATGTCACAAGACAGTTCTGACAGTAAACTATTTAAAATGCTTAGCTTTGGGGGAAGTTTTTTTTTTTTAACATTATTTATTGGGTATTTTGTTTTTCTGAGAGTGCCACCAGAGCACAACTCAGCCCTAACATATCCAGTACCCAGAATAAGAAATGGGACTTCAGGAATGCAAGTCCTGTGCTCTGTATCTGTGCCATCTCCCTAGTCAGTTATGAGTGTCTGATTTGACCTATTCTGTCCTATGCATCTTATATAGACTATTTTGTCTCATTTTCAAATAATATAAGAAAGTACACATCTATCTATATATATATATATATATTTTAACTTTTGCTTATCTTTAAAAATATTTTCCAGAGTACTGCTCAGCTCAGGGATTGTACCTGGGACTATGGGGCCTCAGACATGAGAGCCTCTGTGTATAATCTTTATGCTATCTCTCCTGCTCTCACAACCTTACTTTTAACCTTTATTTATTTATTTATGATTTACAAAATTACAAAACAATAGGGGTACAATCCCACACTGTTCTCTCCACCAGAGTTCTATGTCCCCATTAAACCTATATTTTTTAATTTGAGTTAATTACATTTAGACAAAAAAAAAATTGCCACCAAGTGACAGAACTAGAAAAAGTCAGATCCCCTATGTGCTGATACTAAAATACAATCTTGCAACCTCTACTCTGTTTCAAAGAATTCTAGGCTGATTTCAAATCACTGAAGTTCCTTTGGCATTTATTTCACTGCAATTTTCTGAATCCAGTGCAGGAAAATGTTTCCTGTGTTCCATGTATGAAGAGACATGTTAGAATGATTCTATAAAATGTAAGAATGAGTAAGAGGAAGTGACTAAATTCAAACTCGGCATAATCTAAGAACAAGGGAAGTACACAAATAACTATAACACAAAGAATAATATTCTTACTGCCTTCGCAAGGACTTGGGGAACAGAGAGGCTCAGAAAAAGGAAAACAAAAGACACTGAAATAAAAACATACTTATTTCAACTCAATTCTAAACAATGGTCTCATACCTGATTTCCACATGATTTCACAAGATATTAACATATACCTAACTACTTTGAAAAGAAGAGCTTGAGAAAAGACATCTATCTGGATCCTAGTAAGAAAAATGGAATAATTAGCAAAAAAGATACTAGTCACATAGCTGCCATCAATTAGAAGTAGAAAAGAAGTGTCTAGATTAACCCCTCAATTTACAGATGAGGAAACTGACTCACTAGCTAGAGACAGAAATCATTAACTTTTTCTCTTCATTCTCTTAGACTTTTCAAAAATCTGCATTTGAGCTATAGCTTCAGGAAAAAAAATTATCTGGAGAAATTAAGTACCTAGTATTGGCCATTCTATCCTGTGATGGGTTCTACCCTTGTCTGTAATAAGTATTAATTGAATGGAGGATTTCAATTGGAATTTAATAAGTCTCTCTCTTTAATTTAGATTACATCTGACAAACCAATCTTTTCTTGGATTAGGTCTGAAATTATTCCTAATATAGTTAAATTCTATCTACTAAGATCAGCTTCATCTTCCTTGATAGCACAGGAAGGAGATTATCAACATATTTGAAGTTCACAGGCAGAATCTCAGTAAATTTTTTTCCCCCCTTTCCCTTTCCATAGTAGGTGGGAGGTGGGGCATAAACTTGCAAGGTCCTGAACTCCTTGGCTTTGGGTCTGTAAGTGACTGAGTGGATAGTGGCTTTCTTATCTGTGATGAAGATTGTAAAGTGAGTGTATGTAGAGAATGTGATCACAGTCAAAGGTGTCCAGACTGTTAAATGGGGAAAGGGGAGTCTTCAACAAATGGTGTTGGAAAAAATGGGTTGAAAGGTACAGAAGAATGAAACTGAACCACTGTATTTCACCAAACACAAAAGTAAATTCCCAGTGGATCAAGGACTTGGATGTTAGACTAGAAACTATTAAATACTTGGAGAAAATATTGGCAGAACTCTTTTCCATATAAATTTTAAAGGCATCTTAAATGATATAAATCCAACTACAAAGAAGACTAAAACAAAAATAAAATAGTGGGGCTATATCAAATTAAAAATCTTCTCAGGAGTTGGGTTGTAGCGCAATGGGTAAAGAGCACGTGGTGCAAAGAGCAAGGATCAGCATAAGGATCCTGGTTTGAGCCCCCAGTTCCCCACCTGCAGGGGAGTCAATTCACAAGCCATGAAGCAGGTCTGCAGGTGTCTATCTTTCTCTCCCCCTCTCTGTCTTCCCCTCTCCCCTCAATTTCTCTCTGTCCTATCCAACAACAACAACAACAACAATAACTGCAACAATAAAACAAGACGGGCAACAAAAGGGAATAAATATTAAAAAACAATCACTCTATTAAAAAAATTCTTCTGCACAGCAAAGGAAACCACCATCCAAAGAGAACTCCCACAGAGTAGGAGAAGATCTTTACATGCCATACATCAGATAAGAGGCTAATAACCAGAACATATGAAGAGCTCACCAAACTCAGCAACAAGAAAACAATTAACCCCATCCAAAAATGGGCAGAAGTTATGTAGAGAATATTCACCATAGAAGAGATCCAAAAGGCCAGCGAACATATGAAACAATGCTTCAAGTCATTGTCAGAGAAATGCAAATAAAAACAACAATGAGATACCACTTTACTCCTGTCAGAATGTTATACATTAGAAAAGGTAGCAGCAACATATGCTGGAGAGGTTGTGGAGACAAAGGAACCCTCCTGCACTGCTGGTGGGAATGTAAGTTGGTTTAACCTCTCTGGAGAGCTGTCTAGACAACTCTCAGAAGGGTAGAAGTGGACCTACCCGATGATCTGCAACTACTCTCTTGGGGATACATCTCAAGGAACCAAACACACCCATTCAAAAAGATTTGTGTATACCTATGTTCTTAGCAGTACAATTTGTAATATCCAAAACCTGGAAGCAACCTGGGTGTCCAACAACAGATGAATGGTTGAATAAGTTGTGATATATATACACAATGGAATACTATTCAGCTATTAAAAATGGTGTATTCACCTTGTTCATCTCAGCTCTTAGATAGAGCTTGAAGGAATCATGTTAAGTGAGATAAGTCAGAAAGAGAAGGATGAATATGGGATGATCTCACTCACAGACAAAAGTTGAAAAACAAGATCAGAAGGGAAAACACAAAACAGAACTCAGACTGGAGCTGGTGTATTGCACCAAAGTAAAAGACTCTGGGGTAAGTGGGAAGGATTATTTCTGGTCCTGGAACAGGATTGCAGAGGACCTGGTGGGGGTCGTATTTTCATGTGAAAAACTGGGAAATTTTATGCATACACAAACTTTTGTATTTTACTATTGACTATAAACTATTAATCCCCCAATAAAGGGAAAAAAATTAGGTGATCACAGTTTGGTGGAGTTAACAGCTTGTGTTTCTCCTAAGTAGGTTCTATAAACATCCTCCCGGGTTGGCTGTTCCTCCTATGCTAGAACTGATCTGGTCCTAATGGGGACATGCTTTTGGAGGAAAAAATGGGAATATTTTATTCTTGAGATCAGAAAGTTCTGGGCTACAACCCTAGCTCTGCAATTTGTTAGTTGTAACATCTTTACATATGAATGAAGAAATGAATTCTCTGTAAGGTTGCAGAAAGGATCTGAAATGCAGAGAACATTTAGGAGGAAATTGACAGAGCAAAGGCTCGGCCTTGTTCTCTATTGTATCCCACATGCCTGGTAGAAGCAGAATATTCACTGAGTGAATATAGTGGTTGTTCAGTCAATGGAAGCCATGATGATTGGCTGTCATTGTTACAAAGGGGTTATTTGTTCAAAGAGGAAGCAGGAAAAAATTTAATATGTCATTGCTCCCAGTCTTAAAAATACAATATGTACAATATATTGTGATGTATTATGACAAATTATGTGGTATATTAATTATAGGTGTAGCATGTAAATATAATAATGTGAAAAAGATACACAAACCAAAAGTTTGAAAGAGAGTGCTCTGATGTGATGAACAGAACTTGAATTACAGATGGGAATAGCCAACTTATATTTTGAAAGAATGTCAATGTGTCTTTTCCCCCCAACAGTTTAGCTTTGGGCTAAATAGGAAAAAAAAAAAAGGTCTGACAATACCTATAAAAACAGATGTGAGATAAGACTGGAGTTTGAACATGCCTAGTGAGAACAGAGCTATTCATTACCCAGTACATCCCATCAATTCCAGATTTCCATGAATAGGCACAAAAGAATGACTGCTCCCTCCCATAGCTATAATGAGAACAATCACATTAGGGGAGGACTTTTTCACATCTCGCATGTTTCTCCTTAGCTCTCAGATAGAATGGGGGGTTGGGGGGTGGGAGGGGAAAAGTTGGCAGCAATGATTGCTGAGATTATATAAGAACTTAAAAAAAACACACACAAACAAACAAAAATAAAACACCAGAGTACTACTGAGCTGTGGTTTATGGTGGTTCTGGGGACTAAACCTGGGATCTTTGGTGCCTCAGGTATGAAAGTCTTTTTGCATAACCACTGTGCTATCTCCCCTGCACCAGGAGCATTATTTCATTAGAATTCAGCATGATGGAAAGAATTAAGTATGGTTGTAAAGGGAGCTAGAAAGATGGACAAGCTGGGTCTTGTTGAGACTTTGCCATTTGAGCTACCACGCCTTCTTATGGAGGTTTTGCTGAAGACTACTGGACTTTCTCTAAGTGCTTGATCTATTCAGCAGATATGTACTAAACTCCACTCTTATGGGGCATGGCTTTGTAAGCACTACATCATTACAAAGTAGTGATAGCAATGTGGGTTTTGGAATTAGCTACCAGATACCAGATATAGAATGTCTTCTATACTGTACTTTCTACCAGTTCAACCCCAAAGTCCAAATCTTCTTTGATTCATGCTTAGCCAAGAAAGACCTAGCTGAACTTCCTGACCCCTCCTGCTTATTTCTTAAATCTCTTTCACAAAGATTATTCAAGTCAAAGAAAGCTAAACATACCTACAGTGTTTTGCCATGCATACTTGTTAGTGAATAACTTTCAGTTAAAATGCCTTTTGTCAGCAGGTTGCAAGGACTGCCACAGTTTTGGTTAGTTTTTCCTGACAGGGAGACTGGTACAAATAACAGAAGGGCACTGTGTCAGCTTCAAAGTGGGTGAAAAGAAGCAGGAAGGAAAGGACCCTTATAAGACTCACTGCAAACGACTTAACTTACTTCAAGATGAGCCTTGTTTATCTTCAGCTGGGTGGGGATAATAAAAACTGCACCTGACACTTGTGCTCTGCAGCTGCAAACCCAGAAGTTCTGTCTCCGACGATTTATGAACAGGTAGCAGTGCTTTTTGTTTTTTGTTTTTCCTCTTGATGTATGCTTGACTTCATACAAAGAGACTTCTCCACCCCTCCCCAAAATTCATTAATGAAGGTTATGACATGAGCTTAAAAAAGAGGAAGTCAGATGGAATGTTTAATTATTTACAAGAGAACATATAGAACACTTGCTCCCTTTGCACAGCTGAAGATATAATTAGAAGTCACTAGAAAGAGATGGGTGAGGGTGTACAGAAATTTTTTGACATTAGAAAAAGGAAACTCCCCAAATTGCTTACAAATGTGAGGGCTTATTCACTGTACTGGAGGCTCTCTGGAACTTTTTAGCAGTCAATAATTCCTTTAGGATTGAGCAGTTGTGAACTAAAAGATTGCTTCCTTTCTCAATGCCTTGTAGTTAGACATTTTAAATGAAGGAGCAAATTGGGACGTGGACAGGAGTTCATTGACAATGTCTTAGAACTGAGTGTCTCAACCAACATATGTAGTTCATTCTTAAGTGATTGCACTTTCATCACTGGGAGCCACAAGAGGGATATAAATACCTTTGCAGACACTTGAATGCTGTTTTCCTGCATGTTCATAATGGCTTCCGAGATCTTGACATCGATGGGATCCATGACTGACTCAATGTTGAATGGTCCTTCCAGTCTCTCCGCCACCAAGAGCATTGCATCTGTTAAAACACAGATTTATTTGGAAACTGAGAGCTCCAGGTTCTCAGATGATATTTCAACATTTCCAACACATCAAGCTAAAATACCCATTCACCTGAAAGATTTCATTTATTCTTATATGATCCCCAAGTGGAAAAGATGACCAAATCTTAAAAGTTGCGATTGGGTTTTTAATTTCAGTTCAAGAGTTAAATTAGTTTATGTGAAGAGAAAGATGTAGGTCTGGAAAAGAAGAAAATCACTTTGATTGAAAGAGCTGACCATGTATCTGCTCTGCATGGAGTTAAGAAACAGAAGAGTGATATTAAGTCAGGAATCAACTACATTTCAAAAATAAAGTTTAGGGCTGGAGAGATGATTCAGCAAGTAGGGTCTCTGCCTTGCCATTTGAGTGGCCCTACATGGGAGATACTATGGCACAGGAAGTAGCTCCGGGACCATGGTTCCCCCCCTCTTTTTATGCAAACACACACACACACACACACACACACACACACAAAATGTGGGGGAAAAAAGAGGTTGACTCTCTTCTAGAATATGATGGAAGGCATTGAAACTATTGGAAGAAGTGCCCAAATATGACCAAATATCAAGCCCCAACTAAAACATATGTACATGTGTGAGGCATTTCTGAGTTTTTTAGTAGCTTTGACACTACCATGTGTTGGTATACTACCTAGCACACCCTTATGTGTTTTGAACCTTTACATCATGTAGGCACAGGGAAATGCTTACTTATTTTTGTATATCTCAGGGCTTAATCTAGTATCTATTACATCACAAGCTCTCAAAAAAAAATCTATGAAATTATATTGAACTGATAATCACTTGGGAAGCTCTACTTTTCTGGAGGAGATAGAAGTAGTGATGTGGAGGCAAGAGATATGGTTTAGCAATAGTAGGCCTGGGCTTGAATCCTTGTCCTGTCTCTGACTAGTTGAATGGTATGAGAAAAATCTCTTGAGTTTATTGGGTTACAAATCTGTGAGATATACAAAAGAGAGAGGTGATGAGGAGGAGCCTACGCCCATTTCTTCTTTTTATTGTTGTAACACTGCATTCTACATTGTGTAAGTTTCAGGTGTGTATCATAAAAATCCAACATATGTCTAAAATCCATGAAATTCCCTACTCAGAGTTCACTTCTGTCTCATTTTACTATCTGACACCTTTCATCAAATTCATCCAACTTCTTCTCTCTTTCTTTCTGATAAACATGCATCAGTCTTTGAGTCTAAAAGTTTTTTTGTTGTTTTATTTAGTCCATATACTTATTTGTTTTCTTGACATAACACACAGGTCCATTTTTTTATGCCACTGAAAAATCTAGCCTGTTTAGTTTTCAAATTCAGTGCCTAGTATGGCCACCTCTCTCCAGAAGGACTAGTGCATGCTTTTTCTGTGATGATGAAAATACAGCCAGGGAAGGTGGGAAAGGAGTAACTACTCTGTTACACTGCTGGTGGGAATGCAAACTCCTGCAGTCATATGGAAAACAGTGGTGGGGTACATGATGATGCACCCGGTTGAGCGCACATGGTGCTGAGTGCAGGGATCTGGGTTTGAGGCCTCTGGCTACCAACCTGCAGGGGGTGGGGTGTGCTTCATAAATAGCAAAGCAGATATGCAGGTGTATATCTTACTCTCTCACTCTCTATCCCCCCCCCACACCTCTCAATTTCTCTTTGTCTTATCGAATAAAAATGAAAAAAAATTGCCGCCAGGAGCAGTGAATTCACAGTGCTGGCACTGAGCTCCAGTGATAACCCTGGAGGAAAAAAAAATAAAAGAAGAAAAAAAAGGTATAGAGAATCCTTAAACAAATAAAAATGGAAATACATTATGATCCAGTAGTACCACTCTTGGGCATCTCTTCGGAAGATACGGAAAATAGGGACATATGCACCCTTATATTCCATAACTTCCTTATTCACTATAGCTAAAATATAGAAACAACCTAAATGCCCATTGACAGATGACTGAATAAAGAAGTTATGGGACATATACACATATGGAGTAATACTCCGCAATTTCAAAAGATGCTATTGTGTCTCTTAAGACAAAATGGATGGGACTGGAGGTGATTATGCTTAGTAAATAAGGAAGTGAAAGACAACTACTAGATGGCTTCACTCATGTGTTGAATATATAGGCTTGAAACACATGAACTTGCAAAGAAAGAAAGAGAAAAAGAACAACAAACAAGAACAACAACAAAAAGTAGTCAACCTGCCTCTGAGACTTTGGTGGTTATCCTTGGAGTATGGGCATAGAACTTTGGTGGGGGAGCTATAACCACATTCTTATAATCTTGTAAATCACTAATAAAAAACAACAACAAATGCAGCCATGGAAATTTGAAAAATGGCTAATATGACCTAGGAACTAAATTGTGAATAAATAATTTTGCTTTTGATTACCAACATATAATTTAAAATATCTACTTGAGTCTGGTGATTACCATATCAGACAGTTTAAGTTAGATCTTTAACATGGAGACTCCACATATTTTAATTGTTAAAAGTTCTGTGGGAGCCAATTTTCAAACACTTCCCTTTCTCCAAAATGATATATGTTTATTACCAAACACAAAATGCAAGAAAAAAATAATAAAGGAGAGAAATATACCAACAATCTCACTTCCAAGTACAACACTATAAACAGTTTGGGATATGTCTTACTTTTTCCCCCCTCTGTGCATGAATATTTTAAGCAACTGGAAATATAGTGTACATATATTACATAACCTGCCTTCTAAACACAATATATTATTAATGTAAAATCTGTTTATAGTAACTGTTTTAGGGTATTGGTAGGAGGAAATCAACTTTTATTTTCATTACACAGCCAACTATGACCAGCCAAAGTCTAGCATGAAATATTTTTTCAGGGTCATAAGTAGTTATGGGTAAGGTAGATGATAAAACTCTCACATGATTTTTTTTAACAGGAAAGATACAGTACTAACAACAACAAAAACTTCCTGTGAAAAATAGGAGTAACCAGAGTAAAAGAAGAAGGGGGAGTGGGAGAACTGGGCAGAGAGCCATTTTGTTAGTGTGTTGGCACTACTAGTATGGTGAGTCTGTCTGTCTGTCTGATTTTTCCTGCTCTAGGTCGACTTTTTTTCAGACAGATGGAGACAGAGAGACAGAACAAGATGGTGAAAGACACCACAACACTGAAGCTTCCTCAACTACAGTGGGGTCTGGTCTTGAACTTGGATGGCAAACAGCAAAATAGGTGCACTTTTGAGGTGAACTATCTTGTCAATCATGAGTGTGGCAAGTCTTACACAGATAGAGAGACATGAAGCTGACCCCCAAGTTTTCAGCATTGCACCATTCATAAACCAGTATGAATGAATTTACAAAAGAGAAAGATATTGTATGGTTTGGGAAACAGTCATATTTTTATAGAGATCTAAGCTTTGTGAGCAGCTGCAGTTTTTATACTATCAAACTGGTGACTAATCTTAGACTCCACAGCCAAGTTCTCTCTTACATTTTGTGGAATGACAGTGACTAAGTGTGAACATGTCCAGCATTGGGGGTAGGGGAGAACCCCTCTATCCCACAGCCCCCCATATGCTAGACCAAATTAATCTCACAAACATGAAAAGTTATGTGCGAACAAGGACTCACAAAGAAGTCCTAATAACATGCTTTTCTGATCCCCACCCCCACCACCTGTAGATACCATCATTTGATTTTCTAACAAAAGCAGGATCTTAATGACCTACCTAATTATCTGGCATTGTAGACAATGAATACAAATTGTATGACTCTAGTATTTCTGTATTAAAGCTATAAAAATAGCTTTAAGGTTTCAAAAGGTGAGTAATGGTTGCCTGAGAGCTGTTGTATTCCTTTTTTATCTTCATGTCTACTTTGTGTGTTTATCAAGAAGAATCCTCTTTTCCATTACACCTTCCAACAAGTTTTGAATGAAGATTAATTGTGATGAATGAGAAAGTTTCTCTAGGCTGGTGTATCCAGCTCAAAATATTAACAATCCCTGTACAGGAAAAAAAAAAGTCCCATGGAGTTCTCCAACAAACACAAAGCACTTGATAACTATTAGCACTTAACTGTGTGCTTTGTACAAGCATTTGTGTAAATTATTGTCAGCCACCTGGATCCAGATGCTACCATGATGCCAACTGGACCTCCCTGGGCAGACAACCCCACCAATATGTCCTAGAACCCCGCTTCCCCAGAGCCCAGCCCCACTAGGGAAAGAGAGAGACACGCTGGGAGTATGGATCCACTTGCCAACACCCATGTTATCAGGGAAGCAATTACAATTACCTTCTACCTGCTGCACCCCATAATGACCCTGGGTCCATACTCCCAAAGGGTTAAAGAATAGGAAAGCTATCAGGAAAGGGGATGGGATATGGATTTCTGGTAGTGGGAATTGTGTGGAGTTGTACCCCTTTTATCCTATGTTTTTTGTCAGTGTTTCCTTTTTATAAATAAAAATTACCCCCCCCCCAAAAAATCAAACAAACAAAAAAAGAAGTGCATTCATCTTATATAATAAGTGACATGAATAGCTTAAGTAAGGTTGTAATAATATTGGTTCTACCAAAAGCCTGGAAGCAGTTGTATCAGAGACAGAAAGATCTAAGAGAGTTTGCATTGGTTCCTAAGCAGAACATCACATATCATCACATGGCTCTGAGGTTTGCTTCCAGGTTTAAACTGAAATACTCTATTCCAGGCCAGACATTCCTGGCAATAGGTCATATAAAAGCCCTTTGGTTCCTATGGTAAAACTGAGAAGTTTTCCTGGAGCAATTTATGTCTTTTGTGTCCCCTTTTCCACCTGAGTAGTCTTCTAGACACTCTTCTCTCTTTTGCCCCATCCAGTATAAATGAGTACAGGGTGTCCCCCTGGCTACCATTTTGTCTTTGGAAAAAAGATCCAATTACAATTAAACACATCACCAAATAACCACTCTTTATTTATCTCAACTAATTTGTTTAATTGTGTAAGATGATTTTTTATATTTATTTATCTTTTCTTTTGTTGCTTTTCATTGTTGTTGTAGTTATTATTATTGTTATTGATGTCATTGTTGTTGGATAGGATGGGGAGAAATGGAGAGAGGAGGGGAAGACAGAGAGGGGGAGAAAAAGATAGACACCTACAGACCTGCTTCACTGCTTGTGAGGTGACCCCCCTGCAAGTGGGGAGCCAGGGGCTTGAACCGGGATACTTACACCAGTCCTTGCGCTTTGTGCCATGTGCGCTTAACCTGCTGCGCTACTGCCCGACTCCCTATGTAAGATGATTTTTGATGCAAGTATATGTCTTTTAATAAACCATCTATCAGAATATGCTACTTTAGGCTGTTCTCACTAATTAAAAAATATATAAGTAAAAATACTTTATACAAAATTAGATTCTCCTGGAAGACTCAAAAGCTAATATAAGGGCTGGGAAGACAGTTCAGACTCTTAGAGCATAGGATGTGCACAGAGACATCAAGTTCAATCCCTGGCACCACCTTATACCAGAACTGAGTAGTGCTATAGACTTTCTGTCATTCTCTCAAAAAAAAAAAAGAAGACTAATTCTTTTCCCCTTTTGTCACTCGGGTTATCACTGTCTGCATAGTGAATTCAATGTTCCCAGTGGCCATTTATCTCTCTCTCTCTCTCTCTCCAGAGAATAAAAGAGAATGGGGTAAAATGAAGAGAGAGAGAGAGAGAGAGAGAGAGAGAGAGAATGGGAAGAAGAGACTCCTAAAGCACTCTTTGTCCACTAGTGATGCTTCTGTTCCTTTAAGTGAGGACCAGGGGTTTGAACCTGGGCCCTTGTGCATTGTAACACGTGCACTCTACCAGATGTGGTGGTACCACCTGACCCCTAAACTTTTTTTTAAAAAATATTTTTTTATTTACTTATTCCCTTTTTTTGCCCTTGTTGTTTTATTGTTGTAGTTATTATTGTTGTCATCCTTGTTGGATAGGACAGAGAGAAATGGAGAGAGGAGGGGAAGACAGAGAGGGGGAGAGAAAGATAGACACACCTGCAGACCTGCTTCACCTATTGTGAAGCGACTCCCCTGCAGGTGGGGAACCGGGGGCTCGAACCGGAATCCTTACACCCATCCTTGCGCTTTGCGCCACCTGCACTTAACTCTCTGCGCTATCGCCTGACTCCCAACGTTTTTGTTTTTAAGGGAAAGCACAAACTTTCTTATTTTTGCACTATATCTCCTTTCATTTTTTCTCACCACTTCATCACCAAAGGTCTGTGTCCCCATCCCCACCCCATGTAGCTAACTACTATAGTTCTCCTTCAGTCTTAGTATAGGTTGACATTTGTTTTTCACATTGTTATGTTCAATTCTCTGTTCCACACATGAGTGAAACCATTGTTTAGTTGTCCTGTACCTCCTTACTTGCTTCACTAAGCATAGACTTCTTCAGTTATATCCACTTTATCCCAAAGGGCATGATATCATTTTTTTTTTTTTACTGCTGAGCAGTACTCCATTGAGCATATGTCCCATAACTTTTTTTTTTATTGTTGTTGTAGTTATTGATGTTGTTATTGTTGTTGTTGTTAGATAGAACAGAGAGAAATGGAGAGAGGAGGGGGAAGACAGAGAGGGGGAGAGAAAGATAAACACCTGCAGATCTGCTTCATTGCCTGTGAAGCAACTCCCCTGCAGGTGGGGAACTGGGGGCTCGAAGTAGGATCCTTCCATCGATCCTTTGCACTTTGCGCCATGTGTGCTTAACCCACTGCACTGCCGCCTGACTCCCTCCATAACTTTTTTTTTATCCAGTCATCTGTCCAAGGGCATTTTGGTTATTTCCTAGTTTTTGCTATTTTGAATAAAGCTGCTATAAACATGGGGGTGCCTATATACCCATGAATCAGTGTTATTATCTCTTTTGGATAAATGCCTAGGAGTGAAATTGCTGGATCATAAGGTATTTCCATTTGTATTAGTTTAAGGATTCTCCATACTGTTCGCCATAGTGGCTGCACCAATTTGCACTCTTACCAGTAGCACAGTAGAGTTCCTCTCTACTCACATCCTCTCCAACACTTACCTTCTCTTGTTTTATTGAGGGAGCCTGTTCTCACAGGTTTGAGGTAGAATCTCAGTGAGGTTTTAGTTTGCATTTCTCTGGCGATGAGTGAATTGGAGCATTTCCACATATGTCTGTGGGCTATCTCCTTGAAAGAACTGCTTATTTGTATCTTCTGACTACTTTTTTTTTTAATTGGGGTGTTCTTTTATGCCCTAAACCTTTTTAAGTTGCTCAGAGCCTATGCCGGCATAAAAGATAGCAGTGTGCATATAGTTAGTAATATGGCATTGCACATTTTGAGGAGGTCGATTTAATGGGATATGTTTTGTGCCACGACATTAAAATGAATACCAGTGACTACTGTGCAGATGAACGATAGAAGTTCTAGTCAAACAAAATCATATTGCTCAGTCATTAGATAGGATAGACAGGTACCAGTAAGTGGAAATCCTATTGTTTTAAAAAATTCAAGTAGTATTCTAATTCCTGTACATATGCAGATAAAACTGTGCATAAAACATCTAGAAAAAATAACACACATGCAGTGACTATAACTACACATAGGTTTTTGATAAGAATGAAAAGAAAGCTTGATAAAAGGTTCTACATAGTGTAGATCTATTTCTTTTCTGTTTTTTAGACCTATGTTTTTCTTACCACAATTTTTAAAAAAGATTTTACTTATTTATTCATGAAGATAGAAGGAGAGAGAGAGAAAGAACCAGAGACGTATCACTCTGGTACATGTGCTGCTGGGGATTGAACTCAGGACCTCATGCTTGAGAATCCAATGCTTTATCTACTGTGCCACCTCTTGGACCACTTCTTACTACAATTTTATTTGTGACAATTAGTTGCTAAAAGGCCAGGAAAACCTCTGCAAATAACTAGTATATAAATGTTCAGAGGTAGAAAAAAAAAGAAAATCAATGTATCCTTATAATATAATCAGCTGTCTCCTCACTGGTTGTCTGTTTTTGTTCTAAATATGAAGACCAGGATTCCCTAGGGTCACAGAAAGAAGAACATTCCACAACCCCATACCTCCAGAAAACTCCTCTAGTAATCTGAGGTTCTATCATAAGGGGTCATGCTCAGGACATCTGCTCCTAGATGTCCAGACACATTAGAAGTGACAAAGTACAGAGCTGTCCCATTCTGGGACATGGAAAAGTCCTGGAAGCAAATGAAGATTCCTTGTAGGTACCAGACTCCGGATACTGAAGAGTTTCCTTTGTCCGTGAAGCAGGCAAGCACATCTCAGCTTGGCTGACTGCCTCCCATCTTCAGGGGGAAAAGGCATCACTAGTCAAACTCCCCAGATATCAGGGGAACCTGCCCTCTCTTTTTGGGGTGAGGGAAGCAATGCTTCTCTCTCTTCCCAGAGTGACAAAAACAAACTCTACTTTTATGAAACCAAGGCAGTAGCTGGTATGTTTCTCTGAAGCCAATTAAGTCACAACATGGCCATAATTTACTCCCGAGCCTGCCATCCTGTACTATCTTAATTATCTCCAGGCTGTTTATATTTTGAAATATTTGGAGCATTATTTTTAACTGTGCTCTTGGAGCTGTTATCTATTGCCAATTAAGCCAGGGCCATTCTTGAATGTCAGCTAATGATCAGCTGATAGTTTCTGCACAGTATCTCCTGTGTCATCCAGGTTTTGTTTCTTTCTAGACAAAGAACTGTTGCCTTGTTCAAGCAGCAGGTATAACTTTTGCCTCGAGGTGGAAAATAAAAGTTAGGTGGACTAGAAATATCTGTTGTCTCAGCAGGTGCAGATATATAGAGAGACACATGCTAGCACAGGGTTGGCAAAAGTTCAACCCAAGGCTTCCATTCAAACACAACGAACTAGGTTGCAGGTAAGGCTGCATATCTAGGTCAGGGCACTGCAGTGATAACAGAATGAACTTTCTAGGTAAGAGCTAGGAAACCTGCTTCAGGCTAGATGGAATCTCATGACAAGATATCTATTCAAGTTCTTCCAGTAAACAGAGAGGAAATAATATAAGCATCACATAATTCACATCTTTGGAACAGAAATCATGACAATGTCTACCCAATAACGGTGGCATGAGGAATCAAATGAAAGAATGCTTGTAAAGTTATTAATACAATGCCTAGCCCATAATTAACCTTCATCAGAGGTTTGCTGTTAGAAGATACATCCTCTGGGGAGTAGAATTAGAAAGGAGCGGACCAACTGGTAAGATATTTCCATGGCAGTATTGACAGTAATTGATGTGTAGAGTAAGGGAGCAACAGACACACAAATGACTTTAAGATGTATAGCTGGTGCTGCTTTGTATGTTAAATTAATGTTTTCATAATAGCCATTTTTTGATGGATGAGTTCATTACTGAGAGATAGAGAATTGCACTGCTTTCTTATGATGCAGTCTTTTGCCAGTTACATATGACTACAAAGTCTTTGACTCTCTCCTCAGTGGGAGGTGGGGCTTATGTCTCATTTTAGTGGTTCTGGGTGGGGCCTGTGACTGTATATAAAATAGCAAACTGAGCAAATAATTGTGATAATCTCTGGAGCTGGCACTCAAAATCTCTTATAGCTTCTACTTTCTGTTAAGACTTTGTTCCGAGGTCGCCAAGTTAAACTGGTTACATGCAGACACTTCAGGTCACAATCTTACCAGGGCCTAGAGTTCTAGTCATCTCTGTCATAGATGGAATGCTTGTGAGCCTACACATTCACATGCTGTGACCAAATTCATAAGGTGAGGGGATGCAGAGGTGGAAGTTTGGGTGGTAGCTAGAGCAGAAAGGTGGGACCCTCATGAGTGGAATTAGCACCCTTATAATAAAAAAGATCACAGGGACTGCTCTTGCCCTTTCTACTATGGGGCGGGGGAAGAGTACAGGTCCTGGAGAAGGATGACAGAGGACTTAGTGGGGGTTGTACTGTTATGTGGAAAACTGAGAAATGTTATGCATATACAAACTATTGTATTTACTGTCAACTGTAAAACATTAATCCCCCAATAAAGAAATTAAAAAAAAAAGAAGATCATGGAACAGAAAACAGGTTCTCACCAACTTTTAATTTGCTTACACATTGATCTTGGGTTCCCCAACTGCTGGAACTAAGAGAAATTACATTTGCCATCTAAATTATTCAGTCAAGCTAACTCTTCTCTAGTGGTTCCAATAAATTAAGGCACCCACTAAGTGGTCACATATCTGAAAGAGGTCACCCAGGATGTTCCAGAACAACCCATCTTCCATACCCTAGTCAGTACCAAGTGGAGCATAAGAGTCAGTCAGCTACTTCTTGTCCAATTTCTTGTTCCACACTCCTGTGACATATGATACTATGCTTGGTATTTTAAGTTGTTATATTTGGAGCCAATTTATTTTGTAGCTGTAGAAAACTGGAACAGTCAAATTATAATATTTACAAAATACTCAGATATTTTCCTACTGTTTGTTTGATAGGTCTCAATGTTTGGAATTTTACTTGACAAATTTCACATTTAAGATGTAACCCCATTTACATATACTACAATGGTCAAGAAAAAAATGCTGCCCCAAAGGGAACTTGCCCTAAATCTACAGAGAGTTATGTATGGTACATGGGATATACAGCTGCTAGGAAGAGAGAGAGGGGGAGAGAGAGAGAGAGGGAGAGAAAGAGAGAACAGACTTGGGAGAAGGCAAAGATTCCAAACTTTGTGGAAGTATCTAACTTTGTTATGAGCAAAGACTTTGACACAGGGATCTGAACAGTATCTTGTTCTCTGAGTGATATTGGATGGAAAGCTGTCTTCTTTAAGGGACTCTTTAATGTTTAAATTCCTCAAGAGTATAAATATTAAGCATGACTTCACATGATCAGACATACATTTTTAATTTACTACTTGAAAGAAGGAGATGCAAAATTAGAAAGGACTTGCCGAATGCTACTGAGTTTAACCAGAAGATTAAAAAAATAAACGCTTACAGGAAGCAAGAAGATAAACCTTACTTTTTTAAAAATATTCATTTATTTTCCCTTTTGTTGCCTTTGTTGTTCTTTATTGTTTTTATTATTGTTGTTGTTACTGATGTCATCATCGTTGTTGGATAGGACAGAGAGAAACGGAGAGAGGAGGGGAAGACAGAAAGGGGGAGAGAAAGATAGACACCTGCAGACCTGTTTCACCGCCTGTGAATCGACTCCTCTGCAGGTGGGGAGCTGGGGCCTCGAACCAGGATCTTTACGCTGGCCCTTGTGCTTCGTGCCACATGCATTTAACCCGCTGTGATACCGCCTGACTCCCAAACCTTACTTTTTATATGAGATGGTTTCATGTTTTTTTCCCAAGTAACAAAAGAGTAAAAATAACTTTGAAGCCTCACTTGGTGGAGGTAAGGTGAATGAGTGAAGATGTTTCAAAACTTGTCACTTTTACTTACAAGTAGGTCCTGGGATGGAATGTATAGATTTGAGATGATAGTAATTATACTTGAATAGATACTTTTGAAGTGATAAATAGGGCTTCACCACTCCAGTCTGCCTTTTACCTCCCTTGAGACAGAAAGAGAGAGCAACAGTACCAGCTCACTACTTTGCCATGTGCATGACCCAGGTTCGAGCCTGGCCCCCACTGCATTGAAAGAATCTTCAGTGCTGTGGTCTCTCTTGTTCTCTCTGCCTCTCTTTCTCTATCTTAAAAAAAAAAAATCAAATTGTTGGCAACAATTTATTCTGCTTTATATCTTAACTCTTTTTCAACCACCAGGTTCCAGATGCTACCATGATGCCAACTGGACTTCCCTGGGCAGATGACCCCACTAATGTGTCCTGGAGCCCCGCCTCCCTGAGCCCTGCCCCACTAGGGAAAGAGAGAAACATGTTGGGAGTATGAATCGACTTGTCAATGCCCATGTTCAGTGGAGAAGTAATTACATAAGCCAGACCTTCCACCTTCTGCACCCCATAATGACCCTGGGTCCATGCTCCCAGAGAGATAAAGAATAGGAAAGCTATCAGGAGAAGGGATTAGATATGGAGCTCTGGGGGTGGGCACTGTGTGGCAATGTACCCCTTTTTTCCTATGTCTTTTAAATATTTCCATTTTTATAAATAAAAATTAAAAAGAAATCTGCATTAAAAGTATCACAAGAAAGAAACAGAGGGACAGAAAAAACAAACAAACAAAAACCACTATGGCACCTAAGTTTCCTGTGCATGACAAAGTAGGCTCTTTCTCAAGTAAGCTGTCTTGCTGGCTCAACATTTTGCTTTAAATATTGACTTACTTTATGAAAGGCAGAGAGATATAGAGATATCAAAGTACTGCTAGGCCAAACATAGTTCCAGGGCTCAAACCAGGGGCCTCACACATGCAAGTCTTATGCTCTCCCCTGTCATTCTAAGAGTTGACTTTAAAAGTTTTCAACTCTCTCACTCTCTCTCTCTCTCACACACACACACACACACACACACACACACACACACACACACACACGCATAACTGACCTTACTGTTTTTGTAATATATATATAATAAGTATCAGATCACTATCTACCACATCTTAAATTTTCACAAGGTTTTATGTCAATTAGACATTAATAAAGGTGGAAAATAAAAAAGAAAACTTAATTGAAATCAGTTCTACTTAACCCAGTAATTATTACAAATAGCCCAGGAGTTACCAAATCACTATGAATACACATGGGGAGTGGGGGAGAAGTTGAATTCATGGAAGCAGTTCATAGGTGCTGCCTTGGTGGTGTTTAGAATGTCTTTGAAATGACAAAAGATAATGAAACACATGAATAACAAAACTGTTTTCTTCCTCTGCTGAAAATTTAAATGAAGATCACAGCACAGCCATTCAAAGTTCTTATTGCCTATTCTTTTTTTTATTTTATTTGTTTTAATATTTATTTTATTTATTTATTCCCTTTTGTTGCCCTTGTTTTTTATTGTTGTAGTTATTACTGTTGTTGTTGTTGTTGGATAGGACAGAGAGAGATGGAGAGAGGAGGGGAAGACAGAGAGGAGGAGAGAAAGATAGACACCTGCAGACCTGCTTCACCGCCTGTGAAGCGACTCCCCTGCAGGTGGGGAGCCGGGGTTCGAACCAGGATCCTTATGCCGGTCCTTGTGCTTTGCGCCACCTGCGCTTAACCCGCTGCGCTACAGCCCGACTCCCCTTATTGCCTATTCTAAGTGTGTCCTAATCAACTATTCTTCAAAAAGTGAAATCCATAAGCAACATTATTGTTTTAATAGAATCCTAAGGTATCAGATCTTGTTTTTTCATTAGAAGCTGTGCTGACATCTATTTTGAAAGAGATGTGAAACTGTATCCTGTGAGAATAATAGTTTGGCAAATCAGTGTTTCCTTAATAATGTGTGTGTGTGTGTGTGTGTGTGTGTGTGTGTGTGTGTGTGTGAGGGCGGCATGCTGTAGTGATGTTGTCAGTTTTGTTACTGCCCTTCTCTCTCTTTTCTTCTTTTTGCTTTATCAGGAATGGGTAGTGGGGGGAGGGTGGAGACATGAATCAGTAGTCCCCTTTACTTTCCCTGACTCCCTCCTCCCCTGGCTTTGGAGAGTCAGTGAAGCAAATTCTAATAAAAAGGGAAGAACCTATATATTTTTTTCCTGTATGGTGCCACCTCTGGCAATTGGTGGTACTTTTCAGCAGTGGGTTAAGTCCTGTCTTCATGGTCAGGGGCTGGGTGTCTGGTCCTTCCCTGAACGTTCTAGCTTTGTGCTTCGATGCTGGGAAAAATAAAGACATTTCCCCTCATATCTAAGTGATGATTCTCTTTTCCTTTCTCATCCTACTTTCCAGCTCCTTGAAAATTTAGTGATTTGCATCAAGTACATTCTGCTTGAAATAGCCTTTTCATGATTGGGCATGTTTGGTTATAATACTACTGATCGACATGCTTCTAATGTTTACATAAATAGAACTAGCTATTTAGGAAGTCACATTATTCTGTGAACTGCAGGTAGATATGTGAATAAAAATCTGCCATGTCTCTTGCAAAAATGAAAGGAAAAGAAAAGAAGCAATGATCCCCTCTCCAACTTCTACATCACCTTGGTTTTAGCTCAGCCTAAATGTCTTCTTCCTCACTGAGAAATGGGTGAAAAAACAATTTTTTTTAACAAACAAAACATTTCCACCCAAAATGATCTGTGTATACCTATGTTCATAGCAGCACAATTTGTAATAGCCAAAACCTAAAGGAACCCAGGTGTCCAAGAACAAATGAGTGGCTGAGAAAGCTGTGGTCTATATACACAATGGGATACTTACTCAGCTATTAAAAATAGTGAAGTTAGCTTCTTCACCTCATCTTGGATGGAGCTTGAAGGTATCATGTTAAGTGAGATAAGTCAGAAACAGAAGGATGAATATGGGATGATCTCACTCATAGACAGAAATTGAAAAACAAGATCAGAAAGGAAAACACAAAGTAGAACATGGACTGGGTTTGGTGTCCTGCACCAAAGTAAAGGACTGGAGAGGAGTGTTTTCAGGTCCTGGTGCATGATGATGGAGGAGGATCTGCACTGGAGGTAAGAGTGTTTTATAGAAAAGTGAGAAAATTTACGCATGTTCCTTCAACTGTATTTACTGTACATCATTAATTCCCCCAATAAAAAAAAAAAGAGAAACAAGCAATTTTTAAAAGGCCAAGGTAAATTCATTCCATGGTACCCAGTTACTCAAGAAGAGATAGAGGGGAAAAAAACCAAGAAAAACTGGCAAGTTGCTCTATAGGTTCATCTATGCCCAAGACATGACTGAACTGAGACACCCCTGCCTTCCACTGTGGTTCACTGGACATGGGCAAGAATATCCACATCCTTTACTGTCACCCCTATCCATGCTCCTATGATCCTAGGCAGCTGTGTGTTTGTGGAGAAGCCTGGAATCTGAGCACAGCCAGGGGTAGCCAGGAATATACAACCCAGCACACAGACATGACCACGGCAGCCATAAAAGAACGAATGTGAACTTATAGAGTCAGAGGAACCTTGTTTTTTGAAAAAGTTTTCAGTTTTTGTTCCTAAAGGCAGTGCTAGGACACAGTTTTTTTTTTTTTTTAAATTTATTTATTTATTCTCTTGTTTGCTCTTGTTGTTTTATTGTTGTAGTCATTATTGTTGTCATTGTTGGATAGGACAGAAAGAAATGGAGAGAGGAAGGGAAGACAGAGAGGGGGAGAAAAAGACAGACAGCTGCAGACCTACTTCACCACCTATGAAGCGACTCCCCTGCAGGTGGGGAGCCGGGGGCTTGAACCAGGATTCTTAAGCTGGTCCTTGTTCTTTGCACCACGTGTGCTTAACCTGCTGGCCCGACTCCCCAGAACACAGGTATTGTAACGTTTAGGATTCTGATTATGAAGACAGCCAAGCAGCTCCCAGTCTGAACTACAGCTCTGCTTTTCTAATTGCTTTACCACATCTGGGTTTCTTGCTCTATTATCTCTTTTCTGACTTTGCAACCAGAATTGCCTTTATTTATTTATTTATTTATTTATTTATTTATTTATTTATTTATTTATTTATTATAGGTGCAGAGAGAACTTGAGAGAGAAGGGAAAGATCAAGAGGGAGGGAGAGAGAGAGTCCTGAAGAACTGTCTCACTGCTCATGAAGTTTTTTCCCCACTACAGGTGGGAGTGGGGTGGGGTGGAAAGGGGAGTAGGGTTTAACCAGAGTCCTTTAGCACTGGAATGTGTATGCTGAACCAGATGCACCACCACCTCGCACCTAGTAGAGCTGTCTCTTAAAAATGCGCAATGTGTCCTGGAGCCCCACTTCCCCAGAGCCCCGCCCCACTAGGGAAAGAGAGAGGCAGGCTGGGAGTATGGATCGACCTGTCAATACCCATGTTCATCAGGGAAGCAATTACAGAAGCCAGACCTTCCATCTTCTGCACCCCATAATGACCCTGGGTCCATGCTCCCAGACAGTTAAACAATAGGAAAGCTATCAGGGGACGGGATGGGATATGGAGTTCTGGTGGTGGGAATTGTGTGGAATTGTACCCCTCTTATGCTATGGTTTTGTCAGTGTTTCCATTTTATAAATAAAAATTTAAAAAAATGCACAAGGAACGACCACACAGCTGTAAGGAACAACGGCACATCCTCTTTTGCAACATGAATGGAGATGGAGAGAATCATATTGAGTGTAAGGAAGTGAGCCAAAGTACATGGACAGACAGCAGATGGGATTCAAGAAACAAAACAAAGGAAAATAAGGGGTGGGGAGTTGGGCAGTAGCGCAGTGGGTTAAGCACAAGTGGTGCAAAGCGCAAGGACTGGCCTCAGAATCCCGGTTTGAGCCCCCAGTTTCCCACCTGCAGGGGTGTCACTTCACAAGTGGTGAAGCAGGTCTGCAGGTGTCTATCTTTCTCTCTCCCCCTCTGTCTTCCCCTCCTATCTCCATTTCTCTCTGTCCTATGTAACAATGACGACAACAACAACAATAAAAAACAAGGGCAACAAAAGGGAAAATAAATAAGTAAATATTAAAAAAAAAAGAAAATAAGGGGTGAATCCTTAATGGACTGTGGTTTATCACAACCAACTTGGGGACTCGGAAGGAGCACTAAGGGGAACATGGTTCCGTTGGTGGATTAGGATGATGGGTTGGTGGAGGTTGATATGTACTCATCTGTGCCTTGAGGAAATGTGGAAATATACCCTTGTAACAATAACAATCCTGCAAATAAACCTTACCTCAGTTGGGGGAGGGGATGCAAATCTCATTAGGTTATTCCCCTTCCTTCCTTCCCCCCCCCCCCTTTTTTTTTCCGCAAGCACTACTCAGCTCTGGTTTATGGTGCAGGGTATTCAACCTGAGACTTTGAAGCCTCTGGCATGAAAGTCTCTTTGCATAAACATTATACTGTCTCCCCAGCCTAACTGCCTTAATTCTAAAGGTACACACACACACACACACACACACACACACTGATCTTCATAAGCTGACCTGAGCCCAACTCAACACAGTTGAATTCTACCACCTGTGATGTGCTGCCCTCCTAAATCAGGGACAGTTCACTTAGGGTCCCATCAGAATATATATATTATTAAAAAAAAAATAAAGACAGAGAGTTAGAGAGAGAAGGAGACCACTGTGCCAAAGCTTCCTTCAATGCAGTGGGAGCTGGGCTCGAATCTTGGCTGTATGCATGGCAAAGCAGCCATTATCCAAGTGATCTGTTTTACCACCCTCATTGGAACTCCTTACATGACACAGAAGTTGCCACCTAGCTCCTCTCCATGTGCAATCCATACCAACATCACTGGAGAGAAATTCATTGTAAACCTAAGCCCTGTTCTTACTTTATCTGTTCCAAAACTTCCAAGGGTTCAAGTTTGCAAAGAGATTCATTATCTGACTTTACCCCTGGCTTCTGATTGATTTATGACGAGTGAGTCCCACGGTTCCCTGCTAGTACAAACAATGCCACAGTAAATATCTTGGTCCATAATTCATTTAATGCATGTGCAAATAAATCTGTTGGGTAAAACCTTAGAAGGGAAACTGCTGGGCCAAAGAAATGGGCTTTTAAAATTTGATTGCTAATGTTGCAGTTGGCTCTGTGAGGCTGTATCTGTCTACATTCCCAATGTCTGGTTCTTTCTATATCCAGCTTTCAGATGTTAAGATCAAACATTTGGATCTTTGCCAATCCAATAGGGGAAGCAATTGGCATCTCAGTACGGCTTATCTTGATTGTTCCTCATTTTGTCAGATCCTTGTATATCAATAACCTTTATATGTATATATGTACATATATCATTTAAATAATACCATATATATCATTTACATATCCTTTAATATATAAAAAATCATTTTTATTGCTTTCCTTCTCTTTCTTTTTTTATATATATTTTAAGTTTTTTACAAAAGCTAATCAAGTAGGTGAGGTGAAATGTTTTCTCACTGTGGTTTTTGATTTGCATTTTCTTCAAGAGAAAATTTAGATGAAAAAGCTCAGGTACAAAAATAAGTCCATAGAATTGCATTATTGGTATAAAATAGTTAATGGAATATATATATATATATATATATCTTTATGTATATTTGCATAAAATATCTCAAGAAGTATACCCAGAAGCATACAAACCCCACCGATACCTGCTGCTTAAGGTGTTAGCTGAAGAGATAACTAACACACAGCAAAGTAAGGGAGAAACTTTACTCCCACACTGCAATATAGGTCTTTTGGGTGGTGTGCAGCCACATTATCATCTATTGAAAAAAGATTTAATTAAATCTTCTTTCTAGGACAATACATTTTTAGTGTTTAGTGCAATGCATGGTATTTTGCAATCTCTCTCTCCTTGCACTGTGAGAGCCTATAAAGAGAGAAATGGCCAAATGTTTGCTCAGAGAAGACTTCTGCCAAATGACTGTCAGCAACAGTCTAGCTCCTTCATCTTCACTCCCAGCACACAGCCAGTATTGCACTGGTCTAGAGTAAACAGCGAGTAAACACTAAGAAAGTACCAGAAAGCTCAACTTCAACTTGGTCACACTAACTACCCCCTGCCCTCCAAAAAGAGAGAGAGAGAAATTGAAAGGGAAGGGAGAGATAGGGAGAGAGACACCTGCAGCACTGCTTCACTACTTGTAATGATTCTCCCTTGCAGTTGGGGGGTCAGAGGCTTAAACCTAGGTGCTTGTGACTAGTAACATATGCACTCAACCAAGTTCACCATCACCTGGCCCCTCCTTTTCTTAGTCTTTGTTCAATTCTGTTGGGTTACCATATCACATATCCTAATGTACTTTTCATGTTGATGTAGAGAAATTTCTTTTACTTAAAAAAAAACTGTATTAAAGACACTAGTGCTGTGGGCAAAATGAATTACCCTCTCTGATTCATGCTACGTTTTGCCATGAAGAGATTTTACATTTTTTGTAGTCAAATTTATCAATCATTTGTTTCCATTGTGTTATTCGTGCACCACATTTGTACAGATGTTTTCATTCCCAAGTCTGTTCTTATGACCTAATGTATTACTACACACATTCACTAGCTTCCTTGCTTACAAGTTAGATTCTCTTTCTACCCCAGGGCCTTTGCACTATTTCTTCTTTCACATCTCACTGAAGAGATTTATGTAGAACTCTCTTATTTACTTCTGACATTTATATTTACATTCCACTTCTCAGAAAAAGATCCCCTAGCTCCCTAAAAAGTTGATCATATTTGTTGATCACATTGGATTACTTTATTCTTCAAACACATAATACTTGCTCAACTAATTATATGTATAATTGCTATTACACTCATTTTTTCTCCTACCTTTATGTAAACTCAAGAGGAAAGAAACTTCATATTTGTAATTCACTTCTGTAATCTCTACCTTTAAGTAACAGCTGCCCAGGGGCCGGGCAGTAGCGCACGGGGTTAAGCACGCATAGTGTGAACTACAAAGACTGGCCCATCCTTGAAAAAGCACATTCTTGAAGTGCAAAGACCGGCTCACTCTTTCCCAGTTTGAGCCCCTGGTTCCCCATCTGCAGAGGTATCACTTCACAAGTGGTAAAGCAGGTCTGCAGGTGTCTATCTTTCTCTCCCCCTCTCTGTCTTCCCCTCCTCTCTCAATTTTTCTCTGTCCTATCCAACAACAAAAGTAGCAACAATAACAACAACAATAACAGCAACAATGTTTCCAAAGATGACCACCAGGAACAGTGAATTTCGAGTACAGGCACTGAGCCCCAAACTTCCTTGTCAGGCTAGTGATGCAAGAGAGAGATGATCTAGGAACCAAGCTCATGGCAGTGAGGCCATTCAAATGAGGCCATTCATCTGAGCCCCCCACAGTCGGGCCAGTAGCACACCTGGTTAAGCTATGTGGCCCCAACCGCAATGCTTGGTGTCAGCCTCCTGGTCTGCCTGTGTGCTTCCCCAGGCCAGAAAAGGGAAGAGACAAGTCGGAAACGGAAGTGGCTTGACAATACCATACATGGTTAGGAAAGGGGTGGAGAAAGGTGAAAAAGGTAGGGACTTTCTTAGCAACTGTTGCTAGGGGTTTAACTGGTAGGATTAATAATACCCTGCGGGGAATTAGGAAGGAGACTTTCAGTCATTTGTAAGGCAGAGCAGAAGATTGATATGTAGATAATAAAAGGGTGGGCCATAGTATCAAGGAATGCAGGGTGGAGCAGGGGGAGATGGCTTAGTGTTTTAAGGAATGCCGAGTGCCTGGAGGCAGAAAAAAAGAGGAGGAGGAGGAGGAGGAGGAGGAGGAGCTTTGTGCTTTGTGAGGCAGGGAGTCTGATAAGATGAGGCAACCCTTCAGGGTTCCCGTGTCCTCCTTGCTCAACCTCTCTGTAGAGAGAGAGACTAACAGGATAGACACAACCTTCAGGTCAAGCACTGCCAGGCTCTACCACACCCTCACAATTTCCCTATACTTCCTAGTAAACTGAGAGCTGCCAAATGAATTTCTGTGAAAAAGGAATCATTAGAATAACTTTTTTTTAAAAACCTTTCTGAAAATTTTTTTTTTTTACCAGTCACAGGACAAAACCCAACTTTCTATCCACCTGCCTGTGCTGAGATTCTACTTTTCTATTCCCCTGCCAAGTGCACCTCCACAAATACCTGTAAAATTTTATGAGAGCTTGACTACAGAAGAAATAGCCCCTCAATGCCTTTTGATGAGTAATAAAGTAGATGAAGAGTTTCTGTGGGAATTTAGAATCTTATTGTATTGTTTTATTAGGAAGAAATGAATTCTTAGATCTTTTAGGTTGAAATTTAAAAAAGATGGCCATTTTTTCTTTTTGGCAGAGGTCATTTGTAGGCTAATGTCAAACAAACAAAAAAAAAAAACAAGGAAGATATTGATACATTTATTACTTAATGGGGTCCAGACTCCTCCTCTCTGTTGTGTCTCTAGACTTCTGATATGCCATTAATTTTCACAACAATCTCTGCAGTACTTCTTATTTCTGTTTCTCTCTTGTAATTTTCCCAGACTCACAAAACATCAGATTGATGACCATCTTTTTGCCCCCAATTTTGCCATCCAAGTATACAATATTCAGGTCTGAAAAAAAAAAAAAAACTTAAAACCAAAATCAGAATCTGACTCCTGTCAGATTTGGCTGATGAAATCACAGTGTCACAACAATATAAAATAGAAGAATGGAAGTGAGCCAATAAGACACAGTTAAAAAATGCAGAGATAACAGATTCAAAAATAAAACAGAGACAGCTACCCAGAATAATTATAGTAACTAAAGAACTACAGCCAAATAAAAGAGAATTTAATGAAAATCACTATTTACTTTGAAACCAAATCCAGGATGAGGAGGGGAGAACAAATATACAAACTAATTTAATTCTGCAACCAGTGCAAACACAGAGGCTTCTTTTGCTTCAGCCTTGTAAAGAGAAAATGCAAATCGAGGGGCAGTGGAGGGGGTCAGTCACAAGTAATCCCAGCAAGGCACAGAAATTAGAATCTACAGGATTCATGTTCAGATGTTAGTTTCTTTTTAGTAAGATGATGTATTGCATTTCATAAAATGTAATATATTCGTACAAGCATCATTTCACTCCTGTACTGTATCTTTGAGCTGTTTAGTTCTATTGCAAACCATAATGACTAGGCTGTATAAATCATGCATTTGATGGACATCAAAGTGTATACTACCAACCATAACCCTTTATTTAAATTTTTATGGCAGAGTCTTCCTGTGAATAATTTTTTATATCCTTTGTACCTAGGAATATACAAATAATTCACATCAATCTATCAGTCTTGCCTAGATGATGAATTACAAAATTGGAGGGGTAAAGATATCTTAAAGTATCTCTCTGAGAGAATTGTGTATATTTTTAGCCAGTCATCCTCCTATGGGCTTTTTGGCATTTCATTATTTGGACCAACTAGCTGGTCTTATAGTTTAGGGAATCAGAATCCCAAAAGGAAAGTAAATCAGTCAATGCAAACAGCAGTCCCTAGGTGAATACCCATTCTTCTCTCTTATTCTATCTATTTAAAAATTTCAACTAGGAGCAAAATAATAATAGCCTATTATTTTATTACAGTAGTTAATAAATTCCAAGTGTTTCACCACATACCATTGAAAAAGACAGCATAGAGACCCAGGTTCAAGTCTCTAATTCTCACTTGCAGGGGATAAGGTTCATAACTGGTGAAACAGTGTTGCAGGTCTCTCTCTCTCTCTCTTCTTTCTTCCCAATTTTTATGTCTTTGTTTAAAATAAATGAAATATTAAAAAGGAAAGATAGCCTAGACAATATGACACATTCCTGTCATAAGATTTTTCTTACTTTTTCTTTGCTGCAATGAAGCTTTTTTTTTTTTTTTTTTTTTTAACCCTCCTGTGCTAACCTCATTCTTTCAATATGGGCACCATGATATTGAATTTTTTTTTTTGATAAACATAAACATAAAAAAGCCTGTCAGTTGTCAAAATTCTTACTATAGCTGAGATATAATTGCCATATAACATTGTCTTAGTTGTGGGTGAACAACATGATGACTTGCTATATGAATTGAGGACTAATTACCAGAGTGCTTGTAGTTAACTTCCATCCTCACAGCTGGTCACATTCCTTTTCCTTATCATGAGAACTTATAAAATTTATTTGGGGGTGGTCAGCGATGCACCCAGTTAAGCACACACATTACCATGCGTGAGGAGCTGGGTTCATATCCCTTTTCCTCACCTGTAGGGGTGGGTGAGATAATTGGCCACTGGAAGCAGTGGCTTTGTTACTGCAGGCATGGAGCTCCAGTGATAACGCTAGATGCATTAAAAAAATCCCTCTCAGCAATTTCCAATTATACAATGTAATATTGTTAGATACAGTCACTGGTCTATGCATGACATACATGAGCTTACTTATCTTATAACTGGCTATTTGTAACTTTTTGCCCACTCTACCTATTTCACCCATCCCCAACTCCTGCCTCTGGCAAGCACCATCCAGTGTCTGTGATCTAGCATTTGATATTTTCAGTTACCAAAAATTCCTTCATGGTCTACTCATGATGTCTCAAAAAGTAGAATTTATTTCATTTTTTAAAAGTTTTTTAAAAAAACTTTCATTTATTTATTCATGAGAAATGATAGGAGAGAGAGAAAGAACCAGATATCACTCGGTATATGTGCTGCTGGGGATTGAACTTGGGACCTCATGTATGAGAGTCCAAAGTCTTATTCACTGTGCCACCTCCTGGACCATATTATTTCATTTTTATGGTTGAATCCTATTCCAACACACACACACACACAAACACACACACACACACACACACACACACACACACACACACACTATGCATATTATTTATCCAGGATACTTCAAGCTAGTTCTGTATCTTGGCTATTTACAAATAATACTGCCATAAACATCAGGGATCTTTTGAGAAAGTGTTTTTTTTTTTTTCCTTTGGATATATATTCTAACTTGGAATTCCTAGATCCTATGTTTATTTCTATTTTTAATTTTTTGAGGCATCTTCATGTTTTTTTTCTAATGTTTTTATTATCTTTATTTATTGGCTAGAGACAGCCAGAAATCAAGAGGAAAGTGGGAGATAAAGAGGGAGAGAGCGTTTTCTGGGAGGTGGTAAAGTGGATAAGTATTGGACTCTCAAGCATGAGGTTCCCCAGTTCAAATCCACAGCAACACATGTACCAAAGTGATATCTGGTTCTTTCTCTCTCTCCTATCTTTCTCATTAATAAATTTAAAAAATCATTTTTAAAAAAAGAGGGAGAGAGACATAAAGACACCTGGAACACTGTTTCACCACTCGAACAGCTTTCCCCCTGCTGGTGGGGGTCTGGGGCTTGAACCCTGATCCTTGTGCATTGTAACATGTGCGCTCAACCAGTATGCCACCACCTGACCTCTCCATGTTGTTTTTCTTAGTGGATGCACCCATTCTCATGTTCATTAACAATGTACAAGGCTCCTGTTTCTCCATATTCTTGCCAGCAATGCTGTTTCTTCTATTTCTGAAAATGGCCATTCTAATAGGTATATCTCCTCATGGTTTTGATTGGTGATGTTGAACTCTTTTTTAAAACTCTTACTAATTTTTAAAAAATTTTATGTATTTATTTATTGGCTAGAAACAGCCAGAAATTGAGAGGGAAGGGGGACATAGGGAGGGAGAGAGAGACACCTTCAGCACTGCCTCTCCACTTGCAAACCTTTCCTTCTGCAGATGGGGATCAGGGGCTTGAACCCGGGTTCTTGTTGATTTTAACATGTGTGCTCAACCAGGTGTGCTCAACCAACTGCGCCACCAGTTGGTCCCTGATGTTGAACTCTTTTTCATGTACCTGCAGGCCATTTTAATGACTTCTTTGGGAAAATGTCTATTTAGAGCCTTTGTCCATTAAATATTTTCTTTTCATTGAGTTGTCCTCCTTACCTTTTATTAATCAGTATATCCCACTACAGTTACATCAAATCCCTTCCTCATCTAGGTGACCTTAAGGGGGAGGCAAGATGTGACCATGAATTGTGTATCAAACTTCAAAGCCTAGTGCACAAGCCATAGGTTCTGTGACCTTTGGCAACTTCTGGCAACTTTATCCCTGGTGTCCTGTCACTGTGGAAACTTCTTTTATACTACATGTGACTTCAGTGCAATGGTAGGCACTTGCCTAACAAGTGTTTATTATCACATTATGAGTGTTATATCTTTATGGAGAATAGGGTTCTTCTCATTTATCCACAAAATCAATTTTGAAGTTTTGATTTCATCATAGTTATCATCATCCATGATGCTGTAAACCTTTTACTGAAAGGACAATGTCCAGTATGATCCCTTTATTTTACAGAGAAGGACAAAAAGTCCTAGAGACATGAAGGGCTCTGTCATTCAGCTGGGCAGAAATAGTAGGGCTGTGAACTTCCCAGGTCTCTGCCTTTTAGTAAGATGCCATTCTACTCCTTCATACCTTGTCCTTCTTTATAATTAGCTGATCTATCACTAAGAAGCAGGAGCACTTAAAATCTTCAGGTTATCAATGACCGGAAACAGTCTAAACTTTCTGCTAGATCTTGCAGTTAAAGCAATTTTCCTCTTTCTCCCTCCTTTTCCCTAAAAGTTAATAAAGCAAATCACCCCAGAGACCATTTGTTCCTGAAGTAGAAAGGCTTGCAACCTACCTGGAATGAATCACAAAGCTCTCCCAGAACCAATAAAAAATAAATAAATGAAAAGTCAGGTGTGTAGTCAGAATTCCCTACTGGGTCTGAACCATGTGACTAGTGGGTGATTCGGCAAGCAGAAACAGCCGTTTTCTCCCACTTGTGTGCACACCGGTTTTAAGAGAACAAAAATTATTATTTTGTTGCTCAGTGCCATGTGAGCTAGAAGGGAAATGAGAGAAAGGGCAGTATGCTCTGTATTACGGCTAACTGGATCCAAAGCAAAAGAAGCTGAACTGTTTTAAAGGGTGGAAAAACAACCCATCATTTGAGGAGGCAATGAATTCATCTTTATTCGTCTCTGGTTCACTCACGGAAATGACAAAATGGAGCTGGCCAGACAGTTCACTTAGTTTTCCACACATATGACCCAGGTTTGAAGCCGGCCCCACTAGACTGGAAAAAGCCTTGGTGCTACGATGATGTCTTCCCTTCTCTCCTGCTGTTGTCTCTTTCTTTCTTCTCTAACTTCTAAAATAAAGCTGGCTCAGATTGGTGAAGCCCTGGTAAACACACACACACACACACACACACACACACACTTTTCTTATTGCCTTTGCTTTGACATCTTGTTTCAAGCTGTCTTTAAAACATGCTCCAATTTGGAGACAAAGAGCACTTTCCAACTAAGGAGGTAGGGAAGAGAGAGAGAGAGAGAGAGAGAGAGAGAGAGAGAGAGAGAGAGAGAGAGAGAAATGGGAAGAGGAAAAGAGAAATGTGTATATATAGGTCACTAGATCATGGTCTACCCATATCTGAAGGCAAAGGTGAGTCAGTGATTGAAAGGTAAACAGGAAATAGTTAATTTCCATTTAGCTATAGGAGGGTGTTACCTAGTGTGTGTGTTTGTGTGTGTGTGTGTTTGGAGGTGGTATTTCACTCTACTGACTTCAAGAATTAAATGCTGTTCTAGTCCCATTTTCAGGAATACAAGTCTAGCTGACTGAGTCAGAGTTACTAATAGTCAGAATGGAGTCAGATCCATGAAATGCCAGTAGCTTAGTAATGAATATGTGACTTACCTATGCATGTTCAGTATACTGTTCACCATATTTTTTAGAAATGTCGCTGTCTTTTTCTTTTTTTCTTTCTTACTTTTTTTAACCAGAGCACTGCTCAGCTCTGACTTATGGTGGTGCGGGGGATTGAACCTGGGACTTTGGAGCCTCAGGCATGAGAATCTCTTTGCATAACCATTATGCTATCTACCCTCTGCCATGTTGCTGCCTTTTAAATACTGCAGATAACTAATGTTTAATACATTTGCAAAACACTTTTTATCCCAAAGTCTATGAACTTTTTTCTATCTTCCTTTTCTTTCCTTCTCTTCTCTTTTCTTTCTTTCTAAAAACTGTTTATTTATTTATTTATTTATTCCCTTTTGTTGCCCTTGTTGTTTTTTATTATTATAGTTATTATTGTTGTTGATGTCATTGTTGTTGGATAGGACAGAGAGAAATGGAGAGAGGAGGGAAAGACAGAGAGGGGGAGAGAAAGATAGACACCTGCAGACCTGCTTCACTGCTTGTGAAGCGACTCCCCTGCAGGTGGGGAGTCAAGGGCTTTCTCTTTCTTTCTTTCTTTCTTTCTTTCTTTCTTTCTTTCTTTCTTTCTTTCTTTTTCCTTCCTTCCTTCCTTCTTTCCTTTCTCTTTCTTTCTTTCTTTCTTTCTAGAGACAAAGAAGGCATAGAGGCAGAGAGACTGAAAGAAGCCACAAGTCCAACAGGAACCAAATCGTGGCACACTAGGTTGAGTGTACATGTTACAATGCACAAGGACCTGGGTTTGAGCTTTCAGTCTCTACCTGCAGGGAAAAAGCTTTGCAAATGGTGAAACAGTGCTGCAGGTGTCTCTTTTTCTCTCCTCCCACCCCGATTTCTGGCTGTCTCTTTATCCAATAAATAAAGATAATTTAAAAGGGGTGGACAGTGGCACATCCAGTTACGCACACGTAGTTTTTTGTTGTTGTTGTTGCCTTCAGGGTTATCATTGGGGCTCAGTGCTTGCCCTATGAATACACTGCTCCTGGAGGCCAATTTTCCCATTTTGTTGCCCCTGTTGCCATTGCTATTGTTGCTGATGGATAGGACAGACAGAAATCGAGAGAGAAGGGGAAGACAGAGAGGAGGAGAGAAAGATAGCCACCTGCAGGCCTGCTTCACTGCTTGTGAAGCGACTCCCCCTGCTGGGGGCTCAAATCAGGATCCCTATGACGGTCCTTGTGCTTTGTACCATATGTACTTAACCCACTGCGCTACTGCCACCCCCTCCCAGTTTTCTAAATAGTCTCTTTTCTTTTCTTTTTTCTTTATTTTCTTTTTGTAATTTGATAGGGCATAGAGTAATTGAGAAAGAGGGAGGATACATAAGGAGAGAGATACCTGCAACACTGCTTCATTGCTTGTGAAGCTTCCCTCAGCAGGTGGGGACTGGGGGCTTGAACCTGGGTCCTTGTGTATAGTAACATGTGCACATAACCAGGTGTGCAACCACCTGGTCCCAACACACATAGTTCTGTGCAGAAGGACCTGGGTTCGAGCCCCTGCTCCCCACCGGCAGGCGGGACATTCCACAAGCAGTAAAGCAGCTCTGTCGGTCTCTCTCTCTCAATACTAGCAATTTGATATTGATTTATAAAATTACATGTCAACAGGGTATAATTCCACACTGTTCCCACCACAAGAGTTCTGAATCCCAAGTCCCTCCACTGCAAACCACCACAGTTCTCCCAAGGTTGTAGATATGGGTTAACTGTCATCTCTACAACTATCTGTCTACATTTGTACACACTTGTCCCCTTTTATTCCAGATCCAGTCCTCTCTTCCCTTCAAGCTACCCATCACCCTATTACTACATCCAAATATCTCTCTTCTTTTTGTCCCCTCTCTCTGGGACCTGATGGAGCTAGAGTTCAGAGCCCTTTTTTCTTCCTCCCATCACTTCTCCCCCTCTGTGAGTATGTATCAATGTTTTTGGGGTATAGAAGGTAGGAGTTCTGGCTTCTGTAATTACTTCTCTGCTAGAAAGGGGGTTGGTTCTCTCTACCTCTCTCTCCACCTCTTCTCTCAATTTCTCTCTGTGGTATGAAATAAAATAAAAAAGGAAAAGAAAAAAATGGCTTCCCAGAACAGTAGATTTGTAGTGCCAGCACCGAGCACCACCATAACCCTGGAAGCAATAATTAAAAAAAGAAAGAAAGAAACTGTCGTTTTCGACGGGTTAGGTTGTTTTCACCGGGCTAGCTTCACGGGCAGGTAACAGACGACCAGGGACTCATGGCTGGGTTGTACGCAGTATCTCTTTATTCATGCAGGATGCAGCACAATCTAAGCTGAGCTAAGCTAAACTAAAGGTAAAGTACTCTAAAACTCACAATGCTGTCTTTATATATACTTGCCAAGTAGGGTGGAAACAGGATGTGAAATAGAGAGGGTGGAGAGAAAAGTGACTGGTAAAAATCAGAGTGTGACAAGGAGGGGGCAGATTAGGCAAGAATCCTATCACTGAACTACAAATGCCCTGGAGGGAGGGTGGAACTTGTTAACAGTAAATAGAATGAAGTGGTTATGTAAATAGAATAGTGTTAAGCAGGGGGGATTTAAACCAAATGAAACAGAAAGGGCCTTATGTATACCAACAAGAAACCACATCTCCAGTGCTTCCTTCAATGTGGTGGTGGTGGTGGTGGTGGTGTGTGGATGGGTGGGGTGCTGGATCATGCATACAGTAAAGCAACACACTAACCGAGCGAGCTATTTCAGCAGTCTGAGGCTCAGAATTCTGTCCTTAGACACATTTTACTACCTTAAGAACCTCTTGGAACTATCATGAAGAATCTAGCAAAATTGAAAGTAGACTGGCATGCTATGTTCCATTCTTCTTGATTGTTCAGAATTTTAGATCTAGGTTTGGAGCCATGGCTTAACAACCTTGATGGTCTCTCTACTGTTAGCTATTTAACTACATCTGTATTTAATTTTAGTTTCTTTCATATTTCTTCTATACACATTCCCTGATGCCTTTAGGAAATGGGCTCATATTGAATACATCACATAAATAAATTGAAGTGGGAGGAGGCCTGTTCATTCTGAAATGCCACACTGCACAGCGGCTACAAGGAAGAGTCATTGAGTTATATTAGCTTGAGTTTCTACGGAGCACTATAAGTGCCTTTTTTTTTCCTTCCCCAAAGCACTTAACATAATAGAATTGCCTCACTCATCATGGGAAGCAGTCGCCTTTAGAGTGGTACATGAAGCTGTTTTGTTTTCCAGGATGGAGCAACGCTTCCGATGGCATGAGAAATGAAGAAGAATTCTATGTTGGGTGGCAATGGTAAGGGAATTTAAGCAGTCAGAATAAAATTACTTAGCGGGAATTGGGTCAGAACTCTAAGACTCACAGCTAAATGCGTATAGATGGGAGAATATTCTGAGAAAGACTACTGGATATTTATTGAGTAAACCCACTCAGGCTTTGGACAGAAAGATGTGATCCTGTGTACATTTACATTGTACACAGTTATCTCTTTTCCTTCACTTATATATTTTTTCCTGTCCCAGAAAATGTGCATTTGTTCTCCATAATATACATTAGATGGAACATTCACCATCTTCATTCCATCCAAACCAACCTTTTACTGTGGTTTTCATGTCAACAAACCAGATCCAGTGGTCATAAGTAACGCTTTCTAAACTTTATCACCAGATAATATGAACTAACAACCTTGTCACCATTCCCCTCTGGTATCCCTGTACTCAAACTCATAAGCCATGGGACTGAAGTTGGGCTCATATTTAGTTGGTTGAAAGAGAAGGCCTTTAAAGAAAATTAGGGGTTGGTGGTGGCACACATAGCAATAAAGCCAGGGAGCAATGATGCAGGTTTGATCCCCTGGCTCCCCACCTGCAGGGGTGATGCTTCACAAGCAGTAAGCAGTGAAGCAGGTCTGCAGGTATCCATCTTTCTCTAATCCTCTCCATCTCCCCTCCTCTCTCATTTTCTCTATGTTCTAACCAATAAAATGAAAAAAAAGAGCCCACCAGGAGCAGTGGACTTGAGGCCCAGCAGTAACCCTGGAGGAAAAATAAAATCATTCATTTAGGACTGGCAAAATAGCTTATCTGGATAGTACACCTGCTTTGCCAAGAACATTCTATAGGTTCAAGCCAGGCCCTCACATCTTTGGAGGATACTGTGTGCTGTATTTCCATCTCTGTCTCTGTCCTTCTATATAAAGAAGTCATCTTGGTGTATGGAAGTCCAGGCTATGACTAAACTAAATAAATCATTTATTTATCTTTAAAGGTTAACTAGTAACATCCCCATAGTACAGAAAAATGTAGAATATGGAAAACAAATTAAAATTAGAAAAACAGTACCACTGGGTTAAAAAATAAATGGGTTGGGGTGGGGAGACAGCATAAAGGTTCTGCAAAAGACCTTCATTCCTGTGGTCCTGAGATCTCAGGTTCCAACCCTGACACCAACATAAACCAGAGCTGAGTCGTGCTCTAGTCAGTCTCTCTCTTTATCTCTCCTTCCCCCCTCCCCTCCCCCATCAGATAAAATATTAAATAAATACAAATAGTTGCAACCCTTCATGTCATTGTAACCAATGAGTGATTACATTAGTGAGAATCCACCAACACCAACAGAACCAAAGACTCGGGAGTCGGGCTGTAGCGCAGTGGGTTAAGCGCACGTGGCGCCAAGCGCAAGGACCGGCGCAAGGATCCCGGTTCAAGCCCCCGGCTCCCCACCTGCAGGGGAGTCACTTCACAGGCAGTGAAGCAGGTCTGCAGGTGTCTATCTTTCTCTCCCCCTCTCTGTCTTCCCCTCCTCTCTCCATTTCTCTCTGTCCTATCCAACAATGACGACATCAACAACAACAACAATAATAACTACAGCAATAAAACAACAAGGGCAACAAAAGGGAATAAATAAATAAAAAAATAAATATTTAAAAAAAAAAAGAACCAAAGACTCTCAATTCTTGACCTTGCTGACTGCTAAGATGCCTTCTTCTTTTCTCTTCTCATCTATCTCATTGACCAGGGCTCTGTTCTGGCTCCTCCATCAATGACGTCCCAGAAACTTCTTCAAGGAAGTTCATCTACGCCGATGACATCTGCTGTGCAACTCAGGCATCCAAGTTCGACATCCCCGAGGAAACACTCACTAAAGACATGTCTCTGATATCTGATTACTGTAAAAAATGGCGACTAATCCCTAGCACTGTAAAAACGGTATCATCTGTTTTCCATCTACACCATGCCTCGGCCTCGTGTGAGCTTAATGTGCAGCTTGGCGATACGAGAATCCGGCATGAAGCCCAGCCAGTCTATCTTGGTGTTACTCTCGATCGCACTCTTGTCATTTCACAAACATCTCATAAAAACTGCAGCAAAGGTGGGCGCGAGGAATCACATCATTGCAAGACTGGCCAGCTCCTCATGGGGCGCGAGCGCTTCCACACTACGATCATCATCTCTGGCATTATGCTATTCCACTGCAGAATACTGTGCCCCAGTATGGTTCCGTAGCCCCCATGTCCACTTGGTCGATTCCAGGTTGTATTCCTCCATGAGGATAATTTCTGGAACCATCCGTTCCACCCTGGTTCCATGGCTGCCAGTTCTTAGCAACATCGCCCCGCCAGATATTCGTCGGGATGTGGCATCATCTAAGTTCATTTCCCACGTCTACGCTCGACCGGACCTGCCAATATACGCGGATATCTTCGCCCACCCTGTCCAACGCTTGACGTCTCGTCACCCAATCTGGTCCCCTACACCTACACTGAACTTCTCTTTCCAGACTCTTGGAAACAGAGTTGGCAGTCAGCTGAGGTAAAGAACAAACACCTCATCTCAGACCCCTGCAAGTGCCAACCCCGCTTTGACCTAGCACATTATGATTGGGCCCTCCTCAATCGCTATTGAACTGGCCATGGCCGGTGTGCTGCTATGTTCCATCGCTGGGGAGCCAGAGACGACCCGAACTGCCCCTGCGGCTCCAGACAGACTATGACCCACATAGTCAACCACTGCCACCTCTCCAGATTCAAAGGAGGTCTCGAAACTTTACATCAGGCTCAACGTGACGCTGTTGACTGGCTACGAAAGAAGGGCAAACACTAGAAGAAGAATTGACCTATGTGCACTGAGTACTTGTGAAGCACAGAAACCACTATAGCCACTGTACTCATGAAAACACAGGTCCGTGAGTGAGCGATTACAACTCAAGAGCAGTAGAGACTAAGCAGGAACATGGAACAGGTATAATGGAACCTCAGACAAAGGACACTAGTATCAGCCTGCAGAGGGAGAAAAGAGAGCAGAGAGTCTCCTAAAGTTGTGATTTTGAAATGCACTAGGACAAAGAGACAGTAGTCAAGTAGAAGAAAAAGAATGAGGAGATGTGGGTAGAGTAGGAGAGAAGGAATAACCATCAAGCAAAGGGTGTAGAGATAGGAAACACCAAATGACATGATGACAAAAAGAGAAGGATAGAAAAATGGTGGTTTAAGTCTCAAATGAGATGACAGATCAGACAGTTGGTGGAAAAGCCCAAGGAACAGGTGGGCAACCTTACTGTGACTTAGAGAGAGAGAGAGTTGGGCTCCAGTGTAGAAGCAGGCTGACCTGGAAGTGACTGTTGACTAAAAACATTCCTTCCATCTCAGCTGCTATGTTCTTCAGCATTCTTGGGAGTCTGTCAAAACAACACTGATAACACTGATAATCATTTAACTGATGGCTAATATAATTTATGAAATCAGACTTGGTGTGAAACAGGCAGCCTCTGGAAAGGTCTGGCAGCTTTTATTTTGTCATTTGCCCTTGCACTATTTTTGCTAAGTTGCTGCCTACTCTGAAGATTCCCTTCTCTGCAGGTTTAACTTGGTCCCCTCACTCTGTGTGCTTCATGCTTTTGACATTTCCCTTGGCATTTTCACTGTTCTCCCCTTTCCATGAAATGAAAGAGTGGTCTAACTCCTGGGTCCTCATTTTGCACCCTTGTCTCCTGATGGGATATGTGCTGCCAAGTACTCAGTTGATTTTAAATGACTCTCCCATTTTTTTTTTTTTAAATTACTGCCATGGCTATTGCTGGGGCTTGGTGTCTGAACAATGGTGGGGACTAGGCACTTGAACCTGGACCTTTGCTCATGGTAACTTGTGCATTCTACCAGGAGCACCACCACCACCACCCAGCCTGCATCCTCCTCCTCCTCCTCCTCCTCCTCCTCTTCCTCCTCCTCCTCTTCCTTCATCATCATGTATAGCCAAGTACTTTTCTTTAAAATGGTCCCTCCACCCCTGCTTGGGCACTATAACACCTTGATTCTCCCCATCCCCACCTCCTTTTGCATTTGCACGTGGTATCCTTCAATTTATCTCTTTTGTGAGACTTAGTGATCTTTGAGGCCAAGTACCAAGATGTATTTATCTTTATATGCACAATATATAAGTAAGAAAGGTAAAAACAAGTGATCCATCAAAATGGTTGGGATTGATGCTTTGTTTCTCCCATATACACACATGCAGACGCTCTCAAAAAAGACACTAAGCAAATGCTGAGAGAAGTAAGAGGCCCCCAGATGCTCCTGTGTACAGTGAATGCATAGACTGAGCTTCAATGGAGACAGTAAAACACTACGTCCTACTCCAGGATCTTGACTAGAGATAAGGAGTTTTCCTCCTCTTCATTCCTTGATTCCCTAGCATAGGGCTGTGTACAGACTTGAGATTTCATAAGTGCACTAGTTAGTATTCGAAATCTAAACTCGTTTCAGTTGTTTCCCTCTGAACCCTTTACCCAGTAAGCCATCCCAGTAAATAAGGTAACAAAAGTCTTGGTTTTGTCTAACATGTCAGATACTCTGACACATTAATAAGAGGCAGAACTTCTCTCTCCCCCCCCCCACCCCCGCCGCCTTGGGATCAAGGTATGTGGGATATTAATGACTTACCTCTAGTGTTCTGCCTAGTCTTCCTCCCACCTCACTGACTATTAAATGTAGGTGTTGGGGATGCTGGCATATTGCCATGGGAAACCACTAGGGTGGCAAGCAGACTCAATTTCTAAATGACAGTGACACATATCTCTACACCTGTGATACAGTTCTCAAGAGGTGTCAAATCTGTGGCTATGGATCTCATCTTCTACCCGTTTCTCTTATTAATACTAAAGTCTCCAGATTTCTTGCTGCATTTTTTTTTTTAACCTTGCTGTCAGGCTGTACATTTCTGAGCTTCCTGGCAGTGTTCCTTTCTCAGCCAAGGCTCAATACTTTCTACATCACTACATTCACACAAAGGAAAAGAAGGAGAAACAGGATTATTTTTGGCCTTGGAGTCTGAACATTTCAACAGTTGCCCTGGAACAGGTTTCTGTACTCATGAAGAGCTTTCTGTGTCTGAGATGTCCCAAGCCAATATGACTGATACGATTAGTCTATCTATTATTTTGACATTGTAGCAAAAATGAGAGGAAAGAGCTATTTCTCTGTTTTTTGTCTGGCTTGGCTAACCACGTTATGGGGCTAGCAGAGAAAAATTGATTGAAAGCAGAGGCACAGGGATATATATCTTTTCTTTCCACATAACTCTTTTTAGTGTCTCTATCTTCTCTCTTTTTGATGGGTTAGTGTTATGCTAAAGGGCAAATGTCACTTTGGAATAATGAAATGCCTAAGTCAACATCAGGTAAATTGTGCAGTAGGTGTTAAGTAAATGTATGGTACTTTAAATATTTACATCTGCAAATGGAACTTGTATTTCCAAACAGATTACTTCCTTAGACTTGTATCTACTGATGGGGAGAGAACAGCTGGTTCCCTTAATCCTGGGCTTCTTAGCTCTTCCTCCAATGCTTTCTCAAACTCACTGCCATTCCCCTCTCTCATTCACAAGGGAGGCTGCTTTCTGTTTAGAAATATATAAGATGTCAATGACTAGGACTATCTTACAGGAAGTTGAGAAAGTTATCTATGAGAACACGTGAAGGAACCAAGTCCAACACTTCACAAGCAATAGATACTCAAGTAGAGCTATTTCCATTATTTTTTTCCTTATGTGTTCACCCAGTGGCCATATAGTTTGGTAGAGAAATAAACAATCTTCGTTTCCAGTGTCTGGTAGATTAGGCAAGGTTTGGTTACTATTCTCAGTCTTTTCATAATCATTGTCTGACACAATAAATAAATGAAATTTAACATTTGGGGAGAAATGAACAAGCAAACAAATCCCTGAAAAGATATTGTGTCTTATTCCACATTATTTAGGCAACAATTATTTCCTAAGAACACTTCATTTGGTCCATTGATAAGTAGCTTTTCCTTGCCCTGCAGGTGTTCAAATGACTTTACACTGGTAATATTTACCCAAATACAATGAGGATTTCTTGGTGATCTTAAGACTTTCCCATGACAAGGATGAACTATAGTTAAGTTGGGATCTTGACATTGGGATCAGATGTCAACGAGAGCCAGCTCCTAACTCAATGATGCCTACGAAACTGGCCAAACTCATGCCACCTCCAGCCCTCTCATGCTGTTTGCTAATCTAAATCCCATTCAATTCCACCCAACATTAAGTTGAACAAATATCTATTGAGCAAATACTGTATGCCCAGATGTGTGCCAAAACTTTTCAGCAGATGAACTTGCTTTCTGTTTTGCAGAGAAAAAAAGGGCCATCAAAATTCTCCCCAAGACTTCTTTGTCTCCACTGAGGACTCACTTCTTTACAATCCCCAACTCAAGAGACCTAGTTTTTTTTTTTTTTTTACTTTGTTTTCCCTTCAGAATTTAAACATCTGCAAATATTTGCCATGTTCAAATAACCTGAAATTCACCAAAGCAAAGGGCTCTGAGGAAGGAAGGGGGAAGGGAAGGGAAGGGAAGGGAAGGGAAGGGAAGGGAAGGGAAGGGAAGGGAAGGGAAAGGAAAGGAAGGGAAGAGAAGGATGAAAAGGTGACGGGGGTCTGTTGTGTGATGGTAGACAAAAACCTAGTTTGGGGACAGAATGTTTTGAAGACTATCATGGGAAGATGAGATAATGTATCCATCTACCAACAACTGTACTATATTAAGTCATCAGTACAGTGACCAAAACAAACAAAAAACCCTGAAGTACTGCTTCTTTATGCCCAATTTTCAAACAAACTACTGGAAAGAGATAGCTGAATTCTACATGTTAAACTCCTTCCAATTATTTCTCAATTAACATTAACTGCTTATTATCAGAGACAGTTCTCTTGGAAGTACAACGCCCTCTTTTGAAAATTCTTTTTTAAAAAAATCTTTATTTATTGGATAGAGACAGCCAGAAATCAAGAGGGAAGGCAGTGATAGAGAGGGAGAGAGACAGAGAGACACCTGCAGCACTGCTTCACCACTCACAAAGCTTTCCCCCTGCAGGTGGGGACCGGGGGCTTGAACCCGGGTCCTTGCGTATTGTAATGCATGTGCTTAACCAGGTGTGCCACCACCTGGCCCCGGAAATTATTTCTTTTTCATAGAGAGAAATTGAGAAGGAAGGGGGAGGCAGGGAGAAAGCAACACCTATAGCACTGTTCTACCACCTGTGAGGCTGTTCCCCTGCAGGTGGGGCCTGGGGTGCTTGAAGCTGGGTCCTTGCACATGGAAATGTGTGCACTCTAGGGGGTGCACCCTGGGCAGCCACCCCCAGCCTCTTAACTGCCAGATGCTTGTTTCTCTATAACAATGGGCACTAGTAATTTGTCCTCAATTTCTCCTTCCTCCTACTAAACTTGCTGCTTTTCTCATTTAATTTACTTGTTCATTAGTGCTTAGTGTGATAGCCAACTCAGCAGTAGCTCTTTGAGGGTATAAGCCTCTTTCTATATATCCTCTCATTCATTTCACCCACACCCATGACTCCATTTCCTTTTTGGCTGGTGATTTCCTCGTGTTTATACGTACTGCCTTCACCTGTAAATTCTAACACACACACACACACACACACACACACACACACACACACACACACACACACACACTCTTTCCTCCCAGATCTCATATCCATTGAACATGTTCAAAGAAGATTTTATATTTACTGTTCCTGCTAAATGTGTTATTCAGCTGCACCCTCTTTTCTCAAAGAATGATACTATCTCCATTGTCAAACTGCTAACTAACATTTATTCTTTTCCCTTGTTTTCAAATATAACTCTCACTAAGGCGTTAACTGCCGATTTTCACCCTGTGAATCAGTTTCTGTTCCAGACAAACTCATCTGGTGTTTGAACAATGATCATAACCCTCCAACTGGCTTCTGTGTCCAGTTTTTTTCTCCCTCAAACCAGTCTCTACTGTTTTCATGACCGAAAGGTAGAAAGCTCAGATCTCTTGGGTCTGATCTTATTCTTCCTCTGTAGCATTTGGACTCCTGGTACTTCTTCTACAGGCCCCTCTGTTGTCTATCCCTAATTGATCTTCAAAGCATAGCTCAAATTGTTCTGAATTCGCACAATGAACTAGACACCTTTTCTTTGAGCTCTGCCTCGGTGTTTCAGCAGCAACACATAAAATAATGGCAGCGATGGTAGCAATAGATGGCACTTCTGGGGTGCCTGCTGTTGTTCCTTTAGATGTTACATCATTCAATACCACATACATAGAAGGTTGGTGATTTCTATTTTGTCACTGAGCTCTAGTGCTACTTAAGACAGTGTTAAGAAAACAGGAACTCAGCCAGGTAAATGTACATCTGCCCATGCTTGTAACAGCATTATTTACAATAGATAAAAGGTAAAAAAAAACATCCATCATTAATAAATAAGCAACTAAACACAATCTGGTATATTTATACAAAATTATATCATTCTACCATAGAAAAGACTTCTTTCTTTTATTTATTTTTAAAAAATTATTGTCATTTATTTATTGGATAGAGACAGCTAAAAATCAAGAGGGAAGGGGGTGACAGAGAGGGAGAGAGGCAGAGAGAAACCTGTAACACAGCTTTCTTCCTGCAGGTGGGGGCTGGGGGCTTGAACCTGAGTCCTTGCACATTATAACATGTGCACTCAACCAGGTGCACTAGCACCTGGCCCCAGGATTGGCTCATTTCTATAAAAGGCTAACACTCTCTCAAGAACCAGGCGAGGCAACTCTCTCAACCAGTGTCTCTGTGCCTGGACAGAGCCTGGGTGAGCCCAACTAAATGAACAAATGTCCCTGAGACTTTTGTTTCAGCCTAGACTCAAGTACACTGGGGACTGACAGGTGTGCTGCTCTGTGACATAATGAAATGTAAGTAGTGTGGACGGAGTCACATCACTCCATCCTCTGCATGCATTGGGCCTGCGAACATTTCTTTCTCTCTGGTGACATCTGCATGCATCTAATCTCCTATCTTTACCTGTTGACTTTTGTTTTTATCCAGGCTACCCCTGATATTCTTGCCCTCAGCACTCTGTAGTGTAGGATGCCCACAGAAGCTGCCAAATCATAAACTAATCTCCCCGCATCTCAACTAGAAAGAGAACACAGCCAGCTATGGCTTCACCTGAACTCTCAGCGTAGCTCTATGTCAAAAGGAACACTGCTTAAATGAGCTCTCCCAGTCAGGAGATTGCTTCAGTTCTTTGAGATCAGGAAAGAAAGCCTCAAACACTTTCAACTTGCAGACTCAACAGAATCTGTGAAAGAGAAATAGATGAAAGGCAGATAGCTCTGCTGTCCTGGTGCTTTTTAGGATATGATTGACAGACAGGGGAAAAAAAAAAGAAATGCACTTCAATATGAGGAAGAACTTCCTTTTTTTTTTTCAACAATTACAATGCCCTCCCCCTTACAGAATACCCTCCCCACTTGGTGAGTCATATAGGGAGGACTGAATGGGAGCATTAATAAGGAGGTGGCATTCAATGTCCTTCCACTTCCGCTGTCCCAATTCAGGAGTCTCTGTTAAGACCCTGGGGTTAAATTATGTAGAATAGATTAAGCATACAGGGGGAATTTACAGCAACACTGATATAGCTTTATGTCTCTAGGGCAGATGTTCTAGTGAAGGTGGCACCTGAGTTGGACCTTGGAAAATGACTGTGACCGAGAAGAGAGGAAATGAACAGACAGGCCCTTCTGTGCACTGGAATGGCATTGACAAAAACGTGGGGACAAAATTAGCAAAACATATGCATACCTGCCTTGCCTAGTCTCTCTGCTGTTGCTTTTTTTTTTTTTTTTCTTTTCTTTTTGTGGCAGGATGTTCCCTCTTAAATCACTGAGATTCTTTCTTCATAAATCTATGTAGCTAGGAAAAACACTGAACTACTTAGCTGGTTTTCAAGGTCACTTTTAGCCTGTCTCCAAGCCCATTCCTGAATGTAGTTTGGCATGAAGACACCAATCTCTGCTCCAGCTAGATTCCCTGCTCTGTTCAAGGAAATGCCACTGGCCTTTTCTCTGCCATATCTGTTCCCTTTGGTTACCTTTGCTGACTGCCATTGGGGTTAGGGAGAAACCTGAAGTTTCATATATGATTTCTAAATCAAATGTGCTATTTCACGTGCAGAATTAACTCTCTCTGTACTGTTTTTTTCTTCTTTCCTTTCTTCCCCTTCCTTCTCCTCCTTTTCCTCACCCCTTCCATCTTCCCTCTCTTTTCCCCTTCCTCCTCCCCCTCTTTTTTCTTCCCTCTCTCCCATACCTCCCCCTCTCCTTCCTCCTGCTCCTCCTTTTCCTTCTTCATTTTCTTCTTTTCACTTGGGCTTTGACTAGTGTTTCTCCAACTTTTGAAAATGGGCATAACCTCATTGGATAATAAATCAGAAGGTTTAGAGTAGGGCCTGAGTTCCTGCCTTTCTAGCAAATCCTCAAATGATGTGGAGGCTTCTAATTTACATGTTGAATAGAAGGGACCATTGGTTCACTTAGTGCCATCCTTAGATTCTTGGTAATTGAGATTTTCAGGTAAAATATATATAATAAATTTAAACATACAGATAAGAGTTAGGCTCCAATGGTATAGCTCTGATTATAAGGAAAAAAAAAAAGATCACCAAACTTCTAAATAAAGGCCAAAAATTGTTACCTAATATTAAACAACTGCAGTTGAAAAAGTTTATTGATTTTTTCAAAGATTTTATTTATTAGAAAGATAGGAGGAGAGAAAGAAAGAACCAGACATCTCTCTGGTACCTGTGCTGCTGGGGATTGAACTTAGGACCTCATGCTTGAGAGCCCAATGTTTTATCCACTGCACCACCTCCCAGACCACATAAGTTCATTCATTTTGTTTCCAACCTATTTATTAGACCATAAGTGGCCTATCCAGGTAGCCCAGGGCACAAGGTGGAACTTTACCATGGACAGGACACCTTTAGGTCACAGGGTACATCATTCTCTCTTTTTCTCACCACTGGGATCATTGAGACGTGTCAGTGAGTCCCACATGCACATCTTTGGCATGGGGGAGGGAATTGGCACCTGGGGAAACACCCTTGTAGACATGGAGGGAACCAGCCAACCCCACACAAAACAGCTCCCTCAGCTGGAATGGATTTCTTGTTCTAATCAACATCACCAGGAAGCGACAATGAATGAATGATGCTGTCCCAGGATCTGCTGTAAGCCACACTTTGAGTAGTTACATTCCTAGGGAGGGGCAAACATTGTTTCTCCCTTCCTCTGACCAAGTGACTTCACTGATCTAGACCATTCATTTCTTCTTTTCAATACACACCAGGGCCAGGTCTCCCTCACTTCATCTATTTTCCGCCTTGCTAGGGAGAGACTGCAGATCCCTCCTAGTTAATGAGCCTGCTGTTCTGATTCCTCCTGACCTCCCTGCTCCACTGCTGCCCTTGGTTGGACTGGCAGAGTAGGCAGAAGTGATGGGGATTGATGAGTTCTCAGAGGAGGTGAAGGTATAAGGAAGAGAGCAGAGGTTAGCGCTAAGGACGGAATCCTTCTGAAAGGGAATGGAAGGTGAAAAGGGGGGACAATTTAGAGAGTGGAGAGGAGACAACACAACCTTGCTGAGGTCAAGAAGAGTGTTTTGAGGTCATCAAAACAATTCTCAGATTCCTCCACACTTTGCGTCTCCTCTGTGATCTCACCGGTTGCATTTCCAGAACTGTGCATTTTGGACCTCCATGTATCTTGGATTCTATTCATTGTGGCTTTCTACTCTGTTTGCACTCCAATGGGATTTGAAATAGTGTACAGATTTAAGTGTATGATAGAAGAGGCCAATGTTTTTAATGAACCAAAGGTCAAGAGAAATTAAAAAGCAGAGAAATCTGCATGTCCTAGTTTGATCACAGAAATGAGCTTTGAGTATCACAGTGTTCTTTGATTATTAGTTCTTTCCCCCTGCTATGTGGTAAGCTCCCCGTGAGCCTTTGTTTTGCATTAAATGGACCAGTTACTTCCTGGCTGGGACATGGCTAGCCCTCCAATAACAGCTTAATAAAGTCATTACTGACTAGGACTGGTAGCATTTATTAACTGGCTCTATACTACACTAGATTTCCATATGACATATAACTTCCATTGCATTGCCAAAAATTGATTAATATCTGTTTTGAAGCATGATAACACTTTGCTTCAAGTGTATTTGTGAATATTTGGAGCATAAATAACTCTTAACATGATTTGCTTTGGTCTTATTTTGCAGATGAGGAAGCTGAGGCAGAGAGGCTAAGATGAACTGTACCCCTAGTGGGGGTTGGATTTTTACGTGGAAAACTGGGAAATGTTATGCATATACAAACTACTGTATTTACCGTTGATTGTAAAACATTAATCCCTCAATAAGAAATAAATGAAAAAATCTATATTATGCCAATGAATATTTAATTGAAAAAATGCAATCAGTACATATATATTTGGAAGGCAAGGGTGGCATCTCAGCATTAAAACACAGGACCTGCTGAGGGCAGATGGTGGTGCACCCAATTAAGCACACATATCACCAAGTGCAAGGACCCGGGTTTAAGCCCCCCAAACCCCACCTGCAGGTGCTCTACTTCAAAACCAGTGGAGCAGGCCTGCAGGTATCAATCTTTCTCTCTCTCTCTCTGTATTTCTCTGTCCTCTCTCAATTTCACTCTGTCCTATCTAATAAAAATTAGAATAGAAAAAAAAAGAAAGGAAAAAGTGGCTGCCAGGAGCAGTGGATTCATAGTGTCTGCACCAAGCCCCAGCAATAATCCTGGTGGCAATTTAAGAAAAAACAAAACAGAACTTACATGCCTGAGACCACAAAGATTTCAGGTTCAGTCCTTGGCAGCCACTATCATATGTCAGAGCTGAATTTCTCTCAGAAAAATAAATAAGCATAGAACTATTTTTAGATGTTTTTATTAGGCAGAAATGTACAAAATCTTTACCTTAAATTTAATAATGAAGTATGGTTAAATATGTAATATTATAAGCATGCGTTCTTATAATAAATTTTCAGAGTAACATTTACTATGAACTTTATGTTTACAGTCAATTAAGTTCATTTTTTGCTTACATTTTTTCCTTTATTGGGGATTAATTTTTTACAGTCACCAGTAAATACAATAGTTTGCACATGCATAACATTTCTCAGTTTTTACATAACAATACAACCCCCACTAAGTCCTCTGTCATCATGTTCCAGGACCTGAACCCCCAACTCACCCCAGAGTCTTTACTTTGGTGCAATACACCAACTCCATTCCAAGTTCTGCTTAGTGTTTTCCCTTCTGCTCTTGTTTTTCAACTTCTGCCTATGAATGAGATCATCCCATATTCATCTTTCTGTTTTTGACTTATTTCACTTAACATGCTTTCTTCAGGCTCCATCCAAGATGGGCTGAAAATGGTGAAATTGGGAGTCCAGCGGTAGCTCAGAGTGTTAAGCGCAGGTGGCGTGAAACACAAGGACTGGCCTAAGGATTCCGGTTCAAGCCCCCGGCTCCCCACCTGCAGGGGAATCGCTTCACAAGCAGTGAAGCAGGTCTGCAGAGGTTTATCTTCCTCTCCCCCCATCTGTCTTCCCCTCTTCTCTCCATTTCTCTCTGTCCAATCTAACAACGATGATCTCAATAACTACAACAACAATGAAAAACAACAAGGGCAACAAAAGGGAAAATAAATTAATAACAATAAAAAATTAAAATGGTGAAATCATCATTTTTAATAGCTGAGTAGTATTCCATTGTGGGCATAATATAGTTTTAAGCTCATTTTATGTTCCTGTCATTTTGAATCCTAAGGTTTTCAGTGACATCAGCCAATTGCTCTAGTGATTAAACTTTTATTTTGTTACTGTCATCAGATTAGTTATGTTTGTGACTCAAACAAGGTGTGTGTCCTATTCTATGTAAAGAGAGGAAGAAAAGTGTGGGCTAATGGTTGGAATATCTTATTTGTAAGAGATTCAGGGTTATTTTGACCCATAGTGAGCAATTCATTCTGAGATGATATAGCAAAGATGTAGGCGATCCATCTCAACCCAGCTAACTAGGAGATGTACTTTAATTACTTTGTAGCATCAATGCAAATGGAAGGTCAGTAAGCTAACATTGCTCAATGCCATAAATATTACCACCATTTCAAAAAGAATAGTCAATCCATGCCTAAGATACTTTAGGAATATGATGAAATACATTTCCTTAAATAATTGTTTTCACCCAGGGACATTAAAGTGTGACAGAAGGGACAAAAGTTAGGCTCCTTATTTCCCTGCAAATATTAACACATTTTCACTCCCTGGGTCAAGGGTGAGAAGGAGAGACACTGCTCATGACACATGGTGCTAAAGATGATATAGAATCAATGAAAGACTAGCTCATCAGTATATCAATCTGTGTGCTAAAAGCCTCAGGGACTAATGTGAAAATTAACAACCTTTAAAATTCAAGGATTGCACATACATCAATCTAATTGAAAAAAAAGAACTGATAAAGCGTTCCATCATTTACCACCACCAAGCAAGAAGGAGAGATTAATGATACATGTTGATCAAATACAGTACATAAAGAGTAAGGTATCCTCAAAAGCAGACAGGGACACAACCAAAAAATAAAACTACACACCAATATCTCTGATGAACATAGATGCTAAAATATTGAACAAAATTCGAGGCAACCAGATACAGCAGTATATTAAAAAGATTGTTCATCATGACCAAGTGGGGTTTATCCCAGGGATGCAAGGTTGGTTTAATATATGTAAATCAATCAGTGTGATCCACCACATCAATAAAAGCAACACCAAAAACATGGTCATATCAATAGATGCAGAGAAAGCCTATGACAAAATCCAACATCCCATTATGATCAAAACACTACAAAAAATGGGAATAGATGGAAAATTCCTGAAGATAGTGGAATCTATATATAGCAAACCTACAGCCAACATCATGCTCAATGGTGAAAAATTGGAAGCATTTCTCCTCAGATCAGGTACTAGACCGGGATGCCCACTATCAACATTATTATTCAACATAGTGCTGGAAGTTCTTGGCATAGCAATCAGGCAGGAGCAAGGAATTAAAGGGAAACATATTGGAAGAGAAGAAATCAAACTCTCCCTATTTGCAAATGACATGATAGTATACATAGAAAAACTTAAGGAATCCAGCAAGAAGCTTTTGGAAATCATCAGGCAATACAGTAAGGTGTCAGGCTACAAAACTAACATTCAAAAGTCAGTGGCATTCCCCTATGCAAACACTAAGTTAGAAGAAGTTGAAATCCAGAAATCAATGCCTTTTACTATAGCAACAGAAACAATGAAATATCTAGGAATAAACCTAACCAAAGAAGTGAAAGACTTGTACACTGAAAATTATGAGTCACTACTCAAGGAAATTGAGAAAGACACAAAGAAGTGGAAATATATTCCATGTTCATGGGTTGGAAGAATTCACATCATCAAAATGAATATACTACCCAAAGCCATATACAAATTTAATGCTATCCCCATCAAGATCCCAACCACATATTTTAGAATAGAACAAATGCTACAAAAGTTTATCTGGAACCAGAAAAGACCTAGAATTACCAAAACAATCTTGAGAAGAAAGAACAGAACTGGAGGCATCACACTCCCAGATCTCAAATTGTATTATAAGACCACTGTAATCAAAACTGCTTGGTACTGGGACATGAATAGACACACTGACCAGTGGAATAGAATTGAGAACCTGGAAGTAAGGCCCCATACCTATGGACATCTAATCTTTGACAAAGGTGCTCAGACTATTAAATGGGGAAAGCAGAGTCTCTTCAACAAATGGTGTAGGGAATAATGGGTTGAAACATGCAGAAGAATGAAACTGAACCACTATATTTCACCAAACACAAAAGTAAATTCCAAGTGGATCAAGGACTTGGATGTTAGACCACAAACTATCAGATACTTAGAGGAAAATATTGGCAGAACTCTTTTCCGCATAAATTTTAAAGACATTTTCAATGGAATGAATCCAATTACAAAGAAGACTAAGGTAAGCATAAACATATGGGACTACATCAAATTAAAAAAAGTTTCTGCACAGCAAAAGAAACCACTACCCAAGCCAAGAGACCCCTCACAGAATGGGAGAAGATCTTTACATGTCATACATCAGACACGAGGCTAATAACCAGAATAAATAAAGAACTTTCCAAACTCAACAACAAGAAAACAAATAACCCCATCCAAAAATGGGGAGAGGACATGGACAGAATATTCACCACAGAAGAGATCCAGAAGGCTGAGAAACACATGAAAAAATGCTCCAAGTCTTTGATTGTCAGAGAAATGCAAATCAAGACAACAATGAGATACCACTTCACTCCTGTGAGAATGTCATACATCAGAAAAGGTAACAGCAGCAAATGCTGGAGAGGGTGTGGGGTCAAAGGAACCCTACTGCACTGCTAGTGGAATATAAATTGGTCCAACCTCTGTGGAGAATAGTGTGGAGAACTCTCATAAGGCTAGAAATGGGCCTACCCTATGATCCTTCAATTCCTCTCCTGGGGATATATCCTAAGGAACCCAACACAACTATCTAGAAAGATCTGTGTACACATCTGTTCTTAGCAGCACAATTTGTAATAGCCAAAACCTGGAAGCAACCCAGGTGTCCAACAACAGATGAGTGGCTGAGCAAGTTGTGGTAGATATATACAAAGGAATACTACTCAGCTGTAAAACATGGTGACTTCACTGTTTTCAGCCGATCTTGGATGGACCTTGAAAAATTCATGTTAAGTGAAATAAGTCATAAACAGAAGGATGACTATGGGATGATCTTACTCTCAGGCAGAAGTTGAAAAACAAGATCAGAAGAGAAAACACAAGTAGAACCTGAACTGGAATTGGCATGTTGCACCAAAGTAAAAGACTCTGAGGTGGGGGGGGGTGGGGGAGAATACAGGTCCAAAAAGGATGACAGAGGACCTAGTGGGGGTTGTATTGTTATATGGAAAACTGGAAAATGTTATGCATGTACAAACTACTGTATTTACTGTCAAATGTAAAACATTAATTTCCCAATAAAGAAACTAAAAAAAAAAAAAAGATTAAGGTATCCTATTAAAACCAGTCCTGGTCTAGAAATAATCCTGGGTTTCTTCTGTAGTGAAAGTTAGATGGACAAAATGGCTAAGAGGATGTAATAAGATTCCCATGACACTCCAGGTATATAAGAGAAGATTTCTATGATCTAAATCTAAAATACACCCAACAGTACAGGCCACGATTACAGGCTTATATAGGAATAAGAAGTTCCCCCCAAACTTCTCTTGGGTTGTTGGAAAAAAAAAAACATGATGCATTTTTTGCATAGGAAAATGTTATGACTCTTCTTAAAAACAAAAAACAGAGAAAGAAAGGAAAAGAAAGGTCTTTTTCATTCTGTAATCTGTAATTCTCCCAATACATGGCTGCATGGAGTACTATTTTGTCATGATCCTAGTTGTGTTTCTAGTCATTAAACTCCTTACTAAAAATAAAAACAACAACAAAACTGAGATAAAGATAGGATGGTTTCAGGGCACTTCTCTGATACTGTTTTTTGTCTAAGTTGCAGAGAATCAACTGGAGAAGAAAACACAGCATACACTTTGGAAAGGTGGTCACTTATAGACATTTTAAATAACAATCCCTTTCCCCAGTGGCTGCCTTGGGACACAAACCACCCTGTTATCTTATCTCTTACAGCTCTTCTCCTTGAACCAACATCAGAAGGCAATTCCTGTCAATACTGAAGAGATTGCATGTTGCACACACTGAGGCTGCAAACATATGCACTTGCGTTGTTTAGGTAGTAAACTCCCTTCATTTCTCAGTAAAGATTACAGAACAGTGTAGAGTTTCTCCAGTTGAGGCAGAAGGCTTTGCTAAATCCCCCTGGGTTCATGAAGTTTTTGTCACTCCTAATGTAAGTTTAAACTGGATCAAAGTTTTCTCTTAGGAAAACTATAATTTATTCTTTCTTTTTCTTTCTTCTTTCCTTCCTTCCTTCCTTCCTTCCTCCCTCCCTCCCTCCCTCCCTCTCTTTCTTCCTTTCCCTTCTTCCCTCCCTCTCTCTCTTTCTTTTTTCCTTCCTCTCTCTCTCTCTCTCTTTCTTTTCCTTCCTTCCTTCCTTCCTTCCTTCCTTCCTTCCTTCCTTCCTTCCTGGGTATACCTTTCTAAGTCACTCTTGCTGAAAAAGCCTAATTGTCTTTCACTAGGAATGGCAGTCCTGGGAACGTATCTATCCTCAAGGCCTAATTCCATCACATTTAATTACTTCTATCTTCACCATCACTGCCTCTGTATACTTGCCTTATCATGTATAGCTTTTAGGTTCAGCAGCATGATTTGTTCTGGGAAAGAACAAAGCCGACAGGTTTTGATCTCTTTAAATTCCGTCATTCAAGTAACAAATATGTAAGCTATCCCCATGACTAATGTCTGAGATAGCATAGGTTATCCAGGATTGTTTAAAATTCCTTTTTTTCTTAAGGAGAGAGCAGAAGACCAGGGAGAGATAATTCTCTCCAATTCTTATCATATCAATTTTATCTTTAATTTCAGCATTGAAATCTCAGTTTTCTGACCCATGAAGGTTCTTACTAATCTATCTGAGGCTTACCCAGTGGGGCGCACAGCTGAAATTCCCTTTTATTTCTTAATCAAAATGAAATAAATACGAAGACTCTCCTAAAACAAAACAAAACAAAACAAACAAACAAACAAACCACCAGAAGAAGCAAGAAGCCAGGCAACTAGATGCATGACTTATTTGCAGAACAATCCTGTTATTAAATACCACAACTAATCAGTCACTTAGCAGCTAGCATACAGGGCTCTGCAAAGAACAAGGGAAGGACACAGTCGCAGAGAGTAACCCGATGGGCCATTCTGTTTCTAATTCAAGTCCTGATGTAACAATGACACAGGAGAGCTTTGATTCCTAGACCTGCCAGGTGACAGGAAATAAGAACAGGACATTGCAGGCCACCCAAGGAGCACCACTGCAGTCCCATCTCCAGCCATTAGTGGTACCAGGAGGGTCCTTCAGCAGTTAGTGGCACCAGGAGAGTGTCAGGAGAGGAGCCAGGGAGCTGCTGGGGAGCTAACTAGACAGCGTCTACCAGCCAGCCCAGTGATGGAGGAATGTGTGCCCAAGATTAATGCTGTACAGCTGTGATGGAGATCCAGTTAGAGGCATAGCCGATGGGTCTTGCAGGCGGAAACAGATGAGAAATGAGAACATTCAAACAGCCTGCTACTCCACATCAATGACACATTACACCTAGGAGACAGTGGTGGTGGACAACAGCAATCCTCTGATTTTCCTCTGCCTCAATTTGTCCAAGTCATACCATTTTTGTTTGTTTGTTTGTTTCCAATTAAGTAACCCTCTGGGCCACCATTCACTCTTCAAGACCTTGAGTTATTCCCCATATTTTCATTCTAAGGCAGTATCTACAGAATGTCCTTTCCTCCTAATACTTCACATTGAATGTATTTCGAAAGAGGAATTCACAAAGCCCTTCTTCATGAGTCTTCCAGATATTTTAAAATAGGGTGGAGTAGAACCACCATGTGTCCATCATCCAGCTTGGTTTATTGTCAGAGCATGGCCCAGTGCTGTTGCATTCATAGTCTTTACTCCAACTCACCCACTCATCTCCACTTTCTCACTACCGGGTTATTTTGAAGGAATCTTCAATGGTCCACCATTGTTTATTTTATAGGAAATTTGTCATCAAATCAGATTCGGCAAGCTGGCAGTATATTCATAGCTTTAGCTGATTTACATCTATTAGGAACAAGGGGTATCTTGGGCGTCATTATTATTAGTTCTCATAATTTTTTATTGGGTTGTTGGAAAAGTCGTGGTTCATTTTTTCTCCCCACTGAAAAATACACTGTGACTTTTCTGATGACCCAATGTTTTTATTTTTAAAGTTTTATTTATTTTTATTATTATTATTATTTTTACCACCCAAGTTATTGCTGGTGCTCGGTGCCTGTACTATAAATTCACTAATCCCTGCAGGCCACATTTTTTTCCTTTCTATTTTTATTTGACAGGTCAAAGAGACATTGAGAGGGGCAGGGAGGTAGAAAGTGAGAGAAAGACATAAAGACACCTACAGACCTGCTTCACTGCTCATGAAGCAGACCCCCTGCTGGCGGGGAGCAGGGAGTTCGAACCCAGATCCTTGTGCATGGTGATAAGTGGCACCAGGTGTGCCATTGCCCAGCCACTAAAGTTTTTGAAGTTTGGTTTATTCATCTCATGAGAGAGTGAGAATAGAATGACTAGGCAGGGCTCACCTCTGCCACATTCAGTGCTGGGATAGAACCTGGGACCTTAGGCATTCAAGTTCTGTGTTCCACTGCTATGTTTTCCTCCAGCTTTTTTTTTTAATTACATTACTTTTTTAATGAGAAAGATACAGATACAGAGAGGCAGAAAGCTGAGTATTGTATATAATAGTTCTTGGGAACGTACCTGCAGCTTCTGGGGACTTAGGCATGAGAGTCTGATAGGCAACAGCTGAGTATTTTTCCCTAGCTCTATTTTTAATTTTTTGGGGGATTGTTTTTATGAGAAAGAGATAGAGACAGAAAGAGAGAGAAAGCAGCACTCTAACATATGTGATACCAGCAAATCACCCCTAGGACCTTATGCCTAGAGTCCTATGCTCTATCCATTGGCCCACCTCTCTAGTTACTGTTCATCTTTATTATCACTAAAAACCACAATAACTGCAGAGCTAAGAGGATTGCTAATGATGTGTATGTGAACAGTTTCAGATCAGCAAGTTCAGTAGTTACTCAAAATAGTTCACCCCTTTTGGACACCGACTGGCCACAGGAAAATATTTCCATAGGGTATGAAATAAGTGTAAGAAAATACAGTGCTCTAAAAACAAAAGAAGACTCTAGTTATAGGACTTTCCACATCTATATTGAGCTCTTTGATATTCTTTTCCAAGGATGCCACAGGCGTCACAAGATGGACTCTCTTTATTGGGTACTGATCCCTTTATGAATCTGCTTAGTGTTCATCATGTATGCCAGAAGATCCAACCCTAAAATGATATCTGGACATTTCATTAGCTTTCCACAGTGGAATTATAAGTTACATAGGCCAAGACTTTCCCTTACACTTCTTGGTCTTCCCTCACAGTCCCTAAGCCACTGCTTAATTGTTGGTTTAGTATCTTATACTGCTTCTCACTGCAGAACCCAAGAATTTTACCTGAGACGCATAGGCTCTTTAGCATAAGAAGAGTAAATATGTGTCTATCACTTGCCACGTCCTGTGCCCACCACCTGTCACTTCCTGTGCCCGTGGTAGAAACTGTGAATCAACCATTGCATTCTTTTCTACTATGATAGAATGCATCTTTAGAACCCTAGACATGGAAATTAAAATTTATTTGTAATCCTTGCTTTAAAATTCTTTAGGGAAGAGATATGAATACTTAGTCATTAAACTCACCAAATGTTAGTTTAAACATGTTGTAACTTACTTATATTACTCTGTATGCTTTGGGTCAATTCTAGGCTCCTGTATAAAGGTGTTCTGGTCAAAACCTAGTTTCCATAATGGGCTTAGATAAAGGAGATGCAGGTGCACTATCCAGATGAGCTATTATTATTATTGTTGTTGTTGCTGCTGCTGTCTGTCTATCTATCTATCTATCTATCTATCTATCTATTTATTTATTGCAGTCCACTCCATTTCACTCTTAAGGCCCATGATGGGGAACATGCAGGTTAAGGAGACCAAATTGACAGGCACAATGAAATGTTTGAGGGTAAGGGGACATATATTTTTTTAAATTAACATATTTGGGATAATGAAAAGAAAAGGCAGCCTCTGGGGATTTTTCTAGATATCTGGCCCTGTCAGCCTCCTCGTCTAATCAAGTGACTAACTGGCCATTCTTTATGTTTAAATAGCTTGCGAGGCTAGCTGCTCTTGATCCTCTATGACAATATGGAAGCAATGCAGTGGGTTAATTTTCCTAACCACCCTGAAAGGAACATATTTGCAATGCATTTCATCAGCAACTTAGTAAATTGCCATTTAAGAGGCACATTACTTTTACAATAGTATCATAAAACTCCTGCTGCCAGCTGTAATTCACCAGAGGGAACTGAGGAAGGTGGATTCAATAGTATTTCAATATCCCTGTGTCCTGAGGTACAAGCTTCCCAGGAACAGTTTGACAGTGTGTGTGTGTGTGTGTGTGTGTGTGTGTGTGTGTGTGTGTGTGCATGTTTCTATGTTGGGTTGAGTCAAAATAATTTATAAACCTCTCTATTATTTTTTTTTTTCCTAAAAGTCTGCTATGCTCCTGAGTATATCAGCAGCTGTATGGAAATTGTTCTGGTGACAAGAGGGTCCAATCTAAAGGTCACTTTACATTATATTGGCCAGAGAATGCTGCACATTTATTATTATTATTATTATTTTGCTCTGGTTCTTGGGTGATATTGAAAGTGAATTTTAAATGCAGAATAAGAATGATAAGAAATGAAAAGTGTTTTATTATTATTATTATTATTTTTTTTTTTTTTTACCTCTCCCTCACTGGTTGTGTTTTACAAAAAGGAAAAAAAAAAGATCTAGGAGACTGGGGACATTAGGGTTTGTAATACTGGCTGTTTTAACTTTTTATATCAGTTCATCTCCAATTCAAATGTCAAGCCAAATCTTTAGGTACTTTGGAAATCTCTCAAGTCTTTCAATCAAATTGGGAAGCAGCCACCCAAAGGCAACTGGGACTGTTAGGTTGCAGGTGGGGTCAGAGAAATCAGTGTCTCTAGTAGATGAATCCTGTTTTTTTTTAAGGGGAAGCTCACATTTCATTAATGGTCCTAAAATATATAACTTATACGGCTTCTATAAACAGAATGCTAATAATTCCAAGACCAACTGTAATTCCCATATGCCCCAGACCCCAATCCCACCTTTCTGTCTTTTCCACAGAAACAGAAGGGTAATACTTCAGAACTTTTGTTTGTTTGCTTGTTTACTGCCACCAGGGTTATTGCTGGGGCTTGATGGCTGAACCATGGATCCAGAGCTCCTGGTGGCCATTCCCCCCTTCCTTCTCCTTTTTCTTTCTTTCTTTGAAAGGACAGAGAGAAATTGAGAGAGAAGAGGGAGATAAGGAGAAAGAGAAGCACCTGCATCACTGTTTCATGGCTTTTCAAGCTTCCCTACCTGAAGGGGATGCCTGGGGGCTTGAGCCCTTGTCACTATGTCTGGTATTGTGTGTGTTTTATAGGATGCATCACCACTCAGCCCCTTACAGTTTGTGATCCCCCCCAACCTACACACAACAATCTCTGTCTTCACTTAGAACTTGTTCAGTGGCTTTAATGCCATACATCTTCCCTCTCCTTCTCTCTCTCTTTCTCCTTTTGTTTTATTTATTTCATTTTAGTGGACAGAAAGCAGGGCCCTGCTCAGCTCCGGCTGAAGGTGGTGTTGGGGATTGAACCTGAGGACATCAGAGCCTCAGGCAGGAGAATTTTATTGCTGAACCACCATGCTGTCTTTCCAGCTCCTTCCCTCTCCTCTATATTCTCATCATTCATATACATTGATGTGAGGTTTTTTTGTTTGTTTGTTTTGAGTTATATCACTTGACTCTTTTGTCCTTCCTAAGAGGAAAGTCAAGGGAAATGTCTAAGGGGTTATTCAGGTAATTGCAGGTCACTTGCCAGCAGTTTAATTCTTTATTTCATCTCCTCATATGGGTAAAGCAAAAATCCACAATTTGCCAAACTTTTAGGAAGTTTTCAGGCAGTTTCCAAATCCTGCACTGAAGAGATGAGAAAACTGAGGCTGGGATGTTTAAGGTCTCTGGTCTGAGTTCATGTAACAGTTAACTAGTAACAACAGCAGCACAGTGTTCAGTCACTTTTAAAAATTAGAAACAGAGATGACCGGTGACAATGGCAAGAGGGATTTATTCGAGGTATAGGCCCATCATGTTTGTTTGGGAATCTCAGGACTCCCCGAATAGGGCCCCAGCTGATGGGGTGGCCTGATAGTGACTAAAAAGTCATCGTTAAAGTATGCCAGTCTCTTGTCCTTATTCAGCTTTTGCAGTCCTTGCTTTGATAAGATTTTTAGATGACTAAAAAGTCATCGTTAAAGTATGCCAGTCTCTTGTCCTTATTCAGCTTTTGCAGTCCTTGCTTTGATAAGATTAGCTTTGGAGTGAGTGAGGGAAGTGTAACAGGAAATAGATGAGGCGGGTATTATCTAAGTCTAAGTAGACACTATTTCATTATGAACTTCATACTGACTCACTGCAGACTATTGTGTACTTTTACTTTCAGGTATATATTTTGCCCTAATTTATGGGTACATGTGAACATATGTCCTATCTCATGGGACCTGGTCTATATCTAGGTTTTAGGACTTTGTTAGGAAGTGAACTACCTGAAATGGAATTAGAGAATCCTTTGAAAGGGAAGGTCTCACCTGAGTAATGAGGCTGAAGGGTTGATATGCCATGCCTGACGTCTCTGGACACAGTCTGAAGTGAAGCATGCTGAGGTCCTCTCTATCAGGAACAACAAAACAGACACCTTTGTGGGTCCCCTAGGACCTTGCCTTCAATTTGGATCAACAATGGCAGAGAATGTTCCATCGTCTGAAGGGAGGTTGGACAACACACTCTATGCTATACCTGAAGAAGATGGTTCCTGAAATTGGGGCAGCTTGGAACGTTCCTACTGATGACCATAGAATATGAGCTCGGATCTACAGGGATACAGAGGTTATATAGGCTCCTAAGCTGATTATGGGCCCCAGATCACATAAAATCAATGGGGTTTACAGTCAACAA